>NC_080074.1:34029088-34337813 GCF_949987535.1 Balaenoptera acutorostrata | reverse complement strand
ACTTGTGTGCTCTTTCATCGTTATCAAAAGCCAGGAGGACCCGGAGGTTTACAACTATTTAAATGACATTGTCTTTCTTTTTATAATCTCTCAGAAAATAGCCTTTAATCATAAGGCTCATAATGACCACTGCTTCTTAAAAAATATGTTATGATAGGAAATTTATTTTAAACCTTAGGTTATTGGGCATATTGAAAGAAATAAAAGATGATGCAGGGCTTCCCTGGTGGCGCAGTGGTTGAGAGTCTGCCTGCCGGTGCGGGGGACGCGGGTTCGAGCCCTGGTCTGGGAGGATCCCACATGCCGCGGAGCAACTGGGCCCGTGAGCCACAACTACTGAGCCTGCGCGTCTGGAGCCTGTGCTCCGCAACAGGAGAGGCCGCGACAGTGAGAGGCCTGCGCACCGCGATGAAGAGTGGCCCCCGCTTGCCGCAACTAGAGAAAGCCCTCGCACAGAAACGAAGACCCAACACAGCCAAAAATAAATAAATAAATAAATAAATTAAAAAAAAAAAAAAAAAAGATGATGCAAACAGATGGAGAGATATACCATATTCTTGGATCGGAAGAATCAATATTGTGAAAATGACTATAATACACAAAGCAATCTACAGATTCAATGCAATCCCTATCAAATTACCAATGACATTTTTCACAGAATTAGAACAAAACATTTTACAATTTGTATGGAAACACGAAAGACCATGAATAGCCAAAGCAAGAAAAACGGAGCTGGAGGAATCAGGCTCCCTGACTTCAGACTATACTACAAAGTTAAAGTTATAGTTTAACTTTACTATAAAATATCTAAGAGAAACACAAAAAAGTTTAAGTGCTGTGTTTGAATTTTCTATTTTTCTTAAATTCAAGAAAAGAAAGCAACATATAAACAGGTAAAATAATCCTAATTATGTTATATATGACTCTATATAACTCTCACATTTGTGATCATTTTTGTTTTCAATTATGATAGCCTCTCATTTAGATTCAAATAATATTTTGTTTCTTAATATTCTTGCTGAAATTATTCACAAATATAATTCCAAAATTTTTTTTTTGATTAACTAGTAAGTTTTAGTCCATATTTTTTCTTGGACAATACTTTGTCAAGAATATTATGAAAATATATAACTTTGTTAATGCTTACACTAACTTCAAAATTTTAGCTGAGATAAATTTAAAGTTTTTAATTTCTTGCAGAATCCCCACAAGATTTAGATGGAAAAATAAATCCTTTTTTGATATGGTGTGCTTTTTGTTGTAATTAACGTTTTATAAATTAAATGACCTCCTCACCTCCAAAAAGTTTTTTATATTTTTTATCAAAGATTTCTTATGTCTGATAAGAGTATAGCTCATTTTTCTATTTTTTCCTTTCTTACCCTCACTAATGAAACTGGTAATAGTTTTGGACCCCATGCCATTTTTTCATGTAGTTACATCTTGTCTTTTTATAAAAGAAAATTAGAAAACCGCTAAGTGTTACAGATATTAATGGTTGTTAGAAAAGTATAATAAAAGACTCTCTTTCGAGAGCTTTTATGTCATTATTCATGAATTACTAATGCATTCAAAGGAGTAGAGCGCTGATCTCCAAGCCTAGGATGATGGACAGTGGAAAGGGAAAGAGAGGCTAAGAGAAAGCTGTTTGTCATATGTTAAGCTCTAATAACAAGCTTGCCTATAATGAGGTATTTCAGCTGAATTTAGAAAAAGAAACTTTTATTACATGTGATGGCATCTCAAATCACCAAGGGCAAATCTGCTGGATACCTTTGTATAACTGAATATTTTTAAAGCCCATTAACAATACAAATTCCAGAAAGTAATAAATAGGACTTAGGGGGATTTCCCTGGTGGTCCAGTGGGTAAGACTCCGTTTTCCCAACACAGGGGGCCCGGGTTCAATCCCTGGTTAGGGAACTAGATCCCGCATGCACGCCGCAACTAAGAGTCTACATGCTGCAACTAAGAAGTCCACAGACGCAACTAAAAGATCCCGCATACTGCAGTGAAAATTCCGCAAGCTGCAATTAAGACCTGGCGTAGCCAAAAAAAAAATAGGACTTAGGTAATGCCACAAAACTACACTTTTACTTCCTTTCTGCTACCAGATCACATACATGTTACTCAAGTTGTGGGCACTAAAAGAATCATAAATAGGGCCTCTGCATTTGTTGTTGTTCTCTGACTATAAGCAAAGGAAACAAGCTCTGGGTTAATAAAACATAACATGAGTTTATTACAAGGACATGGAGTAGCTTCCAGAATCCCAGGAAAGACTGAAGATCAAGAAGGACAAGATCCCAAAAAGTTTCTGGTATTATGATGGGAGGAACTAATGGGCAATCTCAACAGGATAACCCCATTGTTCCCGATATTTTTGTTTAAATGTTTTTCAGTTCACAATTCAAGTTCTGGAGAGAGATAGCCATGTGATCATCAGAGGAGAGTGTGTGCATGACCTTATTTGTAAGGTTGCATGAAAAGGTTGACAGGTTTAATTACCCAAGGGGGAATATCGAGATAGTATTGTTTTTTTAAAAAAGGAAATGAATGCTGGGAAGATAAAAAGAAAATTATGAACTATACCTTGACTCTTAACATCCTTCAGATCTATTTGAGTGTGTGTGCAATAATTACAAAAGCACATTGACTATTTACATATTGTCCCTAAGCTACGTGCCTCAAAGTAAGACTGATTAGAATTTGGCCCTTATAGAATGTCTGTACTGTCTTTGATCTAGCAGCACCTTAATATCATGGAGAAATATACTAATTTACCAGAATAGAGTGAATGATTTTCAGATTGAGATGATGTATCAATAAGTTAATCCCAAGCATATCATTGCTAAGCTAAAATGAGCATGGAATCTGGACACAGATTAATTACCAAGTAAATGTTTGAGGAATCATTGCTGTGACTAGTTTGGCTTAGGGATACAGTCTAACTAAAGAAAGATTATAGAAGAAAGCAATTTTGTTCACTGGGACTAAAAGAATAGTTCTGGCTTCTTTAAGAAAGCAATTTTGTTCATTGGGACTAAAATAGTAGTTCTGGCTTCTTTAGAATAATTCAAGAGTTTGTATTATAATTGGAGAATCAATTTTGCTTAATATTTTTTATAGATTTGCAATATACAAAGAGAATTAGATTCTGCAAACAGTATTGCTTAAAATGAAAATAGGGAACTCCCTGGCGGTCTAGTGGTTAGGACTCTGTACTTTCACTGCTGAGGGTGCGGGTTTGATCCCTGGTCACGGAATTAGGATCCTGCAAGCCACAGGGTGCGGCCAAATAATTAATTAACTAAAAATGAAAACGAAAATAAGAGTCGATAAAATAATCAGCCCTTAAGCCTGTTGTATGTATCAGTCATTCATCTATTCATTTAAGAATGAATGAGTCTTTTTCATGTTCCAAGTAGTGTTCTAAAACCGGGGAAGGGGCTTCCCTGGATGACGCAGTGGTTATCCGCCTGCCAATGCAGGGGACACGGGTTCGAGCTCTGGTCTGGGAAGATCCCACATGCCGCGGAGCAACTAAGCCTGTGCACCACAACTACTGAGCCGCATGCCACAACTACTGAAGCCTGTGTGCCTAGAGCCTGTGCTCCGCAACAGGAGAAGCCACCGCAATGAGAAGTGCACGCACCGCAACGAAGAGTAGCCCCCACTTGCAGCAACTAGAGAAAAGTCCGCACGCAGCAATGAAGACCCAAGGCAGCCAAAAATAAATAAATAAATAAATAAAAACATGGGGTATATTTGGTAGTGGTGGTGGGAGAGGACTCTTTCTTCATGGAACTTTAATTCTACTGGAGAAGATACAAAATAAATATCTCCATGAATTTATGATATAATGCCAGCTAGTTGCATGTACTATGAAATAAAAAGCAGGTAAGGAGATAGAATAAAATAGGGTTGGAGGTAATGTGGAGGAGAGATATTTTAGATGGAGTGATTAAGAAAGGCGTCTCTAACTATCATCTGAATAGAGATGACAATAAAGAGACCAGACAAGCAGTTAAATCACAAAGATATTATCTAACCTGAAAGAGTTGGTCAATTAACATCTAATATGGCTTCGTTAGTCTTTAAGCATTCCATTACCCAGGATTCCATTGCCTTATTTCTTTTCTTATCCTACAAACTTTTCCTGGAACTTCTTATCCACTCATATTAACTATGATAAATATGATAACAATGTACAAATTCCTATCTGGTATCCTGATGTTCTTTCCAAACTTCAGACTTTTATATTCAACTGCCTGATAGATAGCTCAGCAGGAATGTTCCAGAGTCACCTGTTATACAACCTATTAATGCTGAAAGGGACTATTTTCAGCATCCTCATATTCCTCTATTAACTCAGTAACCAAATACAGAAACCTGTAGCCATCCATGACAGTTTTTTGTCACGGAACTATAAGTCTCTATTTACTCTTGAATATTTCTTAAATAAGAAAGCAACTTCTGTCCATTACTACTTTCCCTAAACCTCTATAATCTCTTACTTGAACTTTTGCAACAGCTTTTAAAATGGTTACCTAGGCTTCAATTGAACATCCTCAAATCTGTTCTTACACTGCCCTTATTGAGATAATTATCTATAGGACTTTGTTATGGTCCTTCTCAAAACCATTCAGTGGCTTCATACTGCCTAAAGGATAAAGTCTAAGCTCCTTTTATGACATTTTCATATAATCAAGCCTAATTTTAAGCATGGTCTTGTGACTAAATCTAATAAATACTAGTTTTTCAGAGTTTACCTTAAACTCGCAAGAGCTTTTAGGAAAATCTACCGTGTCTTGAAACTCTCCTTTTGGATTCTATGATTTCATATTTAGCAAACACATGTAAGTGCTAGACCCAGATTCCTTTTGATGGCTTTTATCATTTCTGTATACCATCTCTCCTTTCTTATTATTCTTGCTTCTAACTTCCTTCACATGCAAGTATAATTGGAGGCCACTTGCAGGCAATTAGGGCTCTTTTGCAAAGAACAGGAAGTACCTGGGAGTTAATGACCTCATGGAACAGAGTTTGGCAAATACCCTGTGGAAGTGTAAAAGCCCAACTTATTTGCATTGACTAGGGAAAAATTCTGAGGAGCAATTCACCTTCAGATCTTTCCTAAGGATTCAGGCTATAGTGAGACTGCCTGAAATTGTACACTTGCTGCTACTTCCTCACCAGTTTCTCCAGGATCACTTTTCTAATAAACCACTAGAACATCTTAAGGTCAGCTTCCAAAGATATAACCTAAGACACCACCCTCTCCTATTTTCCCTCATACCTTCTGGCTCCTCTTCATTGCTCTCTGTTGCCAGCTTTTCCTTCTCCCTCCAACATATAAATGCTGAGTTCATCAGCACTTAATCTCAGATGCTTTTCTCACTGTCCCCTCCCTATGCAATTTCATCTATTCTGACAGCTAATGCTAGAAGCAATTTTTTCCCTTTCAACTTAGACTTTCCTCTGAGCTTTAGACAATATATCTAATACTCTTCTCAATATTCCCACTTGGATGTCTCACAGGCAACTCAAACTCAATATATCTCAGAATGAAAAAAATAATCTATCTCAACTCCCATTCCATATATCGGGTAATCACATTGTGGAAGAAAATCAACCAAGAATTTTTAGCATAAGAATCTATGAACAAAAATGATAGGTATGAGAAGGCTTCAAAGGGGCATTCAAACTTGGGGAAACAGGGTGGAAAGTTTTATTGGGCTAGTTTCAGGAATAGATAAACTTTTCATATGGATTAGCAGCCATTGAACAATCTGGTTTGTATCAAGAGGGGCGAAGAGACAGCAGATAATTTATGTGCAAGAGGACATGGGAGGAAGAGCTGAAAAATCGAGTATATGCAAAGGTCACAATGGAAAATTCTCAGTTTTTCCATGTCTCACAGCATTCTTCTCCTAGGTCTTCATGACTTTCCTCTACCTCATTTGCTTCACCCTAAGCAATTCACTATATTTTTCCTGATTATTCTAATAATCTTCAAAATGGTCTCTATATACTGTGAACCTTCTATAATCTATTTTATAATGTGTTATTAAATATCTAGTAATTATAAGATAATATAAAAGGCTATAAAATGTATAAAGCTAAAATACTAAATTGCTCATTTCTCCATCAGCTGGTTTAAGAAAACCTCTATATGCTTCTCCCTGATCCTATTCAATTTTGTCTTCAGTCAGCCATGACCACTTACCCGACTTTTAGCTTTAACATTTATTCTCATGCTGTCCTTAAAAAGTCATCATTTCTGTCTGTATCTCTAAAATATATTGTTTATTTTTCCTGTGCTTAAATATAAAATAATACTGTAAGTATTATTCTATGACTTGCCTTTTTCAATAGACATTATATTCCTGATATACATATATATTATGTAAAACTGTTATATAATATTCCATTGTATATAAATATAACACAAATTACTTATACATTTTAATGTTGGCAGACTTTTTGAGGTTGTTCCTTTTTAAAAATTAATAAATTAATGAATTAATATTTATAAATGTCATTTCAATGAACATTTCTATATATGTCTTCCGATGTATACATTATAAGGGTTTCTTCAAATACTTGAGTTGAAGCACTAGGTCTTTGGAGATATAAGTCTTCGGCTTTACTAAAGGGTGCCAAATATTTTTCCAAAGGATTTGTACCAATTTCATATTTATAATCCTAGCAGTAGTGTATAAGAAATTCAGCTGCTCTCATTTTCTTCAAATTTTATAGCGTGATCTAATCCATTCCTCATCCTGCAACTACTATGACCTTTTACAAATGCAAATCTGATTGCCACCCAAACCCTGCCTAAAATCCTTTAATGGTTTCTCATTGATTCTAGAATAAATTCTAGAAGTTTAACATTGTCAAAGGATTCTTTTTGCTCTGACCACTCCATCATTTAATATTTTATAACCCTCTAACTCCACACTGGCCTTAAGTTTCTTTTTTCTTTTTTCTGCCCCAAGACCTTCATACATGACACTTTTTCCTGGAACTCTTTTTTTCTACATCTTTTCCTGATTAATTTGCTCCTTTGTGTCATGTTAAATGTCACTTCCCCAAGGAAGCTTTTTTTGACTCCTTAGAGTTTATTAGGCCCTTTTATTAACTGTCATTATTATATACTCTTTTTTCTAAATACAGCATTTATCACAAAAATAATTAAGAAATGTTACATGTATTTTTTAATGTGCCTGCTAATAACCTTCAATTTCAAATGAGCTCAATTACAGTCTCCTGTTCACAAAATTATTTGGAACAACTAGCAAATATTTTCAATAGACAATGCTCATTATATATGTTGAGAGGGAATGGCTAATCCCTATACACACACACACATGCATGCATTATACTTTATATTAATTTTCATTCCAGAAGTGGTAGGTTATTATTCAGCAAATATTCATGTCCTCCCTACATTCCTAATTTCCCCAACTTCTAAATGAGGAGGATATTCTTCTGTGCCATTGACATTCATCTTAGCCATGAACCACTTTGACCAATGGAATGTGGACGGTATGATGAAAGCTGAAACATGGAATGTGCCTGCCCTTTTAGGCATGCCGTCTTGCCTTCTACCATTACCATGAGAAAGATATGCTTTAGCCAGCTTGCTAGTCCCTTCAGAATATGGGAGTCACATGAGGGAGAACTGAGGCAAGTATAGATTGGCAAATACCATCCGATCCATAGACTGAGATATAAGTGATTCTTTTTGTAAGCTTTTTGAGATTTGGTGGTTAATTGCAGGTAGCAAAAGGTAACAGGCACACTAAATTCTTAAAAGAGATGAAACTTTTAAAAAGACGCTGTATGGTCAGGCCAACCAAGACGGTTGTTCTCTTGTTCTCTGTACATCCTCTGTTTGACCAGTGCCTACTTAGCACCTACACACTACTCACCTGACTGACCTCCTTACATAGTTGCCCCAGGACCCAGCTAATGATTGGTATAACTTTAGCCACCTAGATAGCTTACCACAGGGGCAGTGAGGGATGTGCCCATCTGCTGGTTTCCCTCGTAACCGATGAGCCAACCTGACATCAGTTCCCCCTATAACTGGTAACTTTCCCTCCCCCAGCGTGAAAACTGCTACCCTGTCCTTCATTGCAGTCAGCCACACACAGTGGGGTGTCCCTCCATGACCTTACTGTAGACAAGTAAGCTGCCCCTATCCATTAAACCATTGATGTCTCTTTTGCTGACTCCGGGCTCTTTCTTCAGTCTTGAAGTTGGGCAAGTATGGGCCTTGTAGGCTTGTGAGGTGCAGCCAAACAGACACAAAATTAACAGAGTTAAGTTTTCTCAAATAATTATCAATAACATAAAATGAATCCAATTTAGTTTGAAATATAAATAGCTGCTCAGATACTTTTTCAAAATAACTTAGATGAGAATAAAATATATATTTAAACATTGGAAACTTTAAGTGGTGGACTTCTTTATTTTAGACTCTGATTATAAGCCTTTTTCCTCATAAATCCTTTCATGTGTCTTCAATAAGGGCCATGGCCATTATGAGCTATCACTGACAATTTCTCTTAACATTTTAAGGGCCAGCTTTAAACTGAACATTTTCCATTAGATGTACAGAAAAGGTTTTATAATCCTTTTCTGTGATGATCCCTGCTTTTCAAAGCTGAAATATAAAATACTCTTAACCAATTACCCCATATTCTTAATGTCCAAGTTTAGCTTTTTAGTCATAAAGAAAAAGAGCCATTTAAGTTTCAGAGGTAGTGAGTATATCATAACTAAAAGCATATAATTTAAATCATGCAGATAACATAATTCAAGTGCAAGATATATCTGCTGGTTAAAGTAGCTTCTGCAATCTGGAAGTTATCTCCAAACTCCTAGACCAGGGAGAGGTGAAACTAGAAAAAAAGTCTTTCTACTATACCACAGTATAAGGTTTATACCAGAATTTGCCTTCTTTATTGTGAGAGTCAGCGCCTCCTTTTTACAGGGTGGTGGTCTTGTGCTAGGATCCAAACAACACTCACATGCAGAAGCAGGGATTCTAAGGAAACCTCATAAACGCTATGACCTGTCTCCCTGGCTACACTCAGTTCTTCTAGGGATAAACTTCTGACTCACGGCAGGCTGATTCTCTCTCTGAAAATTTAGGATTAGAATTCAGGGTTAATAAGTAGATCTACTGTCTACACCTAGAAGTCAAGTGATATGAACATGAGCACTTAAAGGTGGCCACGTGGATGCTGAAGGCAGGAAACAAGGCCATGTGCATAGAAGAAAATCAAGCCAATACAGCAGATACGCAGAGATTGCAGATGGAGCTTCCCATCTGGTTTCCAAAGAGCTTTTCAGTTCCGTTTACCCCTTTACCAAGAGGCCTATGTACACATATTTCTTTTCATGTACCTGTAAGGAGGAAAGTCTCCAATTCTAGGTTGCCCATTTGCCTGTGAAACTTATCTGTGATTGAATGAGATAGTTCACATCAAAATCTAACTTCTGTAATCTCAACAACAGTCTGGTAGAAAGTGCCTCCACATATTCCAATTTTGCTTTCTCTTTTTTCCAAGCTGAAGTTCCCATGCAAAATCTAACCTTTCTCAGCTGAATGTATGCTAGGAGACTGTATATATTGATGGTTGTAACTATGTTAGCAGTGATGGAGAGAAACATTGTAGTACATTCTGTTTGTCTGTGTGGGAGGAGGGGGTGTTGAGATTATTAAAATTTAAGTTGTTTTTTTCTTTTTTATAACCAAAGGATATTGCTATGGACTGAATTGTATCCTTCTTCTACCCACCCAATTCATGTATTGAAGGTCTAACCCCTGAAGTAATTGTGTTTGGAAGTAGAGCCTATCAGGAGGTAATCAAGGAGATAAGGCCTATAGGAGAACATATGGGCAGGGCACTGATCCCAGAGATTTAGTGTCCTTATAACAAAAGACACCAGGAAGCTCTCTCTCTCTCCACGTACCCGCGGAGGAAAGGCCCTGTGAAGACACAAGCAAGAAGGTGACTGTCTAAAAGCCAGGAAGACAGCTCTCTCATCAGAAACCAAATTTGCAGTCTCCTTGATTATGGACATTCCAACCTCCAGAATTGTGAGAAAATAAATTTCTGTCATTTAAGTCACCCACTCTATGGTATTTTGTTGTGGCATCCCAAGCTGACTGATACAGATATTTAACAAATTCCATGTGTAAAGGGGGCCTATGTCTATCTGCGAGTCCCAGAATTCACAGTGAAGCTGGATAACAGAGCAACTTGTAAGTTTCTATAACTTGTGGCATCCAGGTGAGACCATTAAGGGAATATAAATAGGAACAACCTTGCATGTACTTTAGACTTTCTACATAGTATTGATGACCTGGTCCATATTATGCTTAGAATTCAAATTTTTCATTTCAGGTTTAATATACGATCATTGTAGGGCATGCTAATGAATGTTCTTTTAATTCAGCAAGTGAAATATTTCTTTTACCAGGAAAGCTATATGCAGTGAAAATGTTGATAGCTTCCTCTAATTGAAACTACATTGCTGGTTATATATCCTCAAGTACAAGTCTTATATCTACTTTTTTCTATGATGCTAAGAATCATGACACTATTATTAAATAGAGACAAAATATTCTTCAAGTCAGAAAAAAATTGGTGTATGTGACCAAGAAGATTATGTATTACATATCATCACAGAGTTGTCACTCTTGTGATATACTGTAGAGTACTAAAAGCTATTGTTCCCATGAATTATAACCCCAAATACCTTCACTCTGAAGATTCATTTTATCAGGGAACTTGGTATTACACATCACCACTGTAATGTGTAACATATTTTCAGTGACATATCTTTATGGGATGTTATAGGCTAAAGTAGAGTAATTATCATTATAGGAAGGTTTTTACAAGAGATTTTATGTTTTAATTCCTATACTCAAAGTTATCTAAGTTGTCTCTGTAACAAGAATGTTAAAAATGCTCTTAGGTTATATTGTAAAGTCAGTCCTTAGGGATTTTAAATTATTTTCAACTTTTAAGAGGTCTTTTATGAGAAAAGAAATCATCAATAAAACAGAAAAAACTTTCAAAGCATACTCTTCATTTTACATTGCTTCAGCTTGTGACAAATGGCTGTTTAACAGGAAAACAAAATAAAGGAAAGAAAAATCTTATTTTCTCCATTTTGCTCCACCAAAGTAAACCATAAGCAAATGCAGAAACAAAGCTGTTTAAATGCAAAAGTCTTGCTAAATCCTCTGTCAGGCCCTATAACATTTAAATGATGTCTAAATATTTTAAACATAATAAGAAATAGCTATCTATAACTTATATGGATACCCACCTCTAGCTTCTGAGTTAAATTCTGACCTGGCTAGCCATTAGTGGTTAATTAGAAGTGACATGAGAGATCCAACATTCAACACAGACTTGATTTTTCTGGTTTAAGAGCCTAGTTACTTTATGCAAATTGGCAGGAGACCATTATCAAGCAGCCCTGGCAATCAGTGTTTAATTTGTTGATAGCCTTGACAGTCATGGCCAAAGTATAATTGGCATGGGCCCTGGTGCAAAAAAATAAATAAATTGGATTGTGCACAAAACTAAACAACATAATTACCAACAATTAGACATTAATTAGGGGGTAGCAGATTCCCAAACCCTTCTGAATTTGGCCAAATCTAGACCTAATTATATTTTGATGTTGTGAAAACATCCATGTTCCTGAGATAATCAAGTGTTCAGAAGGTGCTTCCTATCGATTTTGTATTTCATAATGGATTATCATGTCAGGAAATTAAATATCTTTATATTTGACAATGATCTAATAATTACAGAAAAAGTAGTGAGGTGGGATTCATGTTAATTTAGTAGTAATTTATATACATTACCTATTTTTATTTGATCACATTAAAAAACTGGTACACAAAGAAATGTATATAAAACAAATAAAGTCTCATTGATGAATATATTAAAGAAAGAGGAACAGCAAGAGACAGGAGAAAAAGTTCAATAAGTACCTTCCACTATAACAAAGAAACTCCATCTAATATTAGACCCCAGGGGAGAACTGTCACAGCACACTACCAGCCACAGACTTGATAATAGGTTTGTGCTATCAGGTGGGGCATGAAAAGTATTCATATGAAAAATATTTTAGCACAAGAAATATTTCATTATAATTATTAATGAAAAAAGTCCACAGCATCCCTTTGAGACATGAGAATATGTTACAGATGTTCCTTCTGATCAGAAACATACCTGAAGAATATATGCAAATTTCAACAGCTTAGCAATATTTGAATAAACATTTCCTTATCCTATTCCTATGATCTGAAGACCCGAGACAGTGATCTCTGAGTTCTCCTACCAGCTAGTCATGGTACAATCCACCTGTTCTACTGGCGTATATTCTAACTACTTGTGACTACAGGTTATTCTGTGCAGAAGACCACAGGTAAAATGGACATCCATGCTTGCTTGAAGGAACCCACCTGTTCTATCTTATTTTTCACTTTAATGCATATCAATTTGTTCAGTTACCTAGGGAGTGTGGACTCTATTCTCTGAGGGAAATAAGACACAAATTTTTTGTTGTTGTTTTTACATGAGTCCTGATTTCTACACCTCACCTCACACTCACTCTTCTGTATTGATAATTAGAAGTTATATCTATCTATCTATCTATCTATCCATCTATCTATCATCTATTTGTCTATTTAGTGAAGCTATTTTTAAAGTATTTTAAGTAGAATATTATTTTAGGACTTCTGCTCCATGTTCTCTTACTCTGTTTAAGTCTCTCATAGAACTTGCAAGTTATACAACCTAATGTCACCTTGTGAGTTCTCATCCTAGACAATATAGCATTGGGTATTTGTTAGCATTTCCTATTCCGTGAAAGCTTCTCTTCCCATGAGTTCCACAACACTATTTTATTCATTGGATAAAAATGTGGTGGCTTCTCAATAGTTATCAGCATAATTTAAAGGTTATTATCATTGAGATTCAGAGCCTTCAAATTTGACAACAATCTACCTTACTTGATACTGCCTTTGTACATTCTAATCTTATTTTTTCCAGATTGTAGCATACACTTTTATATCCATTTGCCTTTATCCCTGCTGTTTCTACATCTGGTGATATCTTAAACTTTACCTGCTCTGTAAAATCTACTACATACCTACTGCACGACACTCAGCACACAGACTAAGCCACTGGCCCATCTAAACAACAGGGGATGGATTCTTTGTCCTTATAGTGCCTAGCAAAAAAGGTTTTGGCATATTGGGAATTATGAAATGTGTGTGTTGGTGTAATTTTTATTGATTTGTTTTCAACTTGAAGTTCATATGTGTCTTGGATCCAGAGAAAGGTGGGTCTAAATATTGAGGTGTCTGAGGCTAGGTGAAGTGAAGGTGAACAGAAGAAGCAACATAGAAGAAATACACAAAAAAATTTTAAATACTACAATTTTTCCTACTGTTTAGGATAATGTTTTCCTCCTAAATAGCATATACCTGCATTAAGTATGTCTCTTTTGAGCGCAGCATCAAAGATGTTTACATAAGGAAACTCCTTCAAAGTTAGAGCAATTGCTAAACCACAGTGAGTCACCAGAGAAGGGGGAAAGATGCAGATCATATTGAGTGAAATTGTTCATATTTAAGGGCCTAAACCACCAGTACAACTCCATATGACTGCACTGAAATTAGTGATTTAGGGAGAAAGCAGTGTGGATTGTAACATATAGGTGGGGTACCCGTTATTTGGACAGTGTAGAAGCACATATATAAAACTAAAATGGTCTCTATATGACAACATTTGAGAAATAAAACTAAGGCTAAATTTCAAGTCTCTGGATTTCAGAGCTTTATTTCCAAACAGAATAGTTACTGGGTTCCAATGAGAGCAAAACAAAGGAAAGAGAAATATTTGAAGAACCAAGGCAAAAAAATAATAATAATAAAATAAAATTAAAAAATACAGTAAACAATGACAACAAATGCATGTTGAAGCATTTCATATAGAAATACCCATTTTGAAGAGAATAGTAAAGTGAATGACTAATTAAACAGTAAGTTTTTTAAAGGCTTCTTGCAAACTGTTTTAAGTGACTGTCAATACAGCCTTCAGTACAGAAACAAATATAATCCTAGGTTGTGAAGAATACTGGATGGGATAAAGCAAGTAACAAGGAAGCAGGTCGGACTAAGGGTTCAGGAGAAAAATCAGAGAGCAGGATCATAACAGAGGTGGGATCACAAAGGCGAGAGCAGAATTCATTGGTATTGGTCAGGAATAAATAGGGATCTATGAATCAGATAACTTAGGCATTGTTGCAAGACAATCTGGCTGTAAAAAAAAAAAAAAAAAGAGCTCAGAACATGACTAGCAAAGAAGTGACAAGCTAGTCTCCATATTAATGTAAGCATCTTATTATTAAATTAATGATTTTGAAACAAGAGTTTTACGTGTGTTTCTCTCTGGGTCCACATCTCGTGAAAGGCAGCAATTGTCTTAACTAATCACCACAATGAAAATGAACAGACATTTCTGATTAAGGGAGAGGAGTCTGGGAGGGAAATTTCTGCCACAGTTGTTTAACTATAAACAAAAACAGTAACAATAAAAATGTGATGAATAAAAAATACATGGTAGGGCAAGAAATGTCATTTTAATCTTCTGAGAATAGTAAAAGTAAGAAGGAGAAGAAAGTCAACATTCTGCTTTTAATTAAATTCTCAGCATAACTGTGTACACCGTGTAACTCCTCAAAGGAGCACTGAGATTGCAAATGCTCCACCCAGCCAGTATGCTCTATGCAAATTGTCAAGTTAATCTTCTTTCCACCAACGTGTTTATTATACTTACATTTTATTTTCATATTCTCAAATCATCTTAAATATTCAATGATGATTATAAGCAGACTGTCTTCTACATTATTAGTGGCAATTTAATATATTTTAATTGCTCCTAGTAGACTAAAATTCTTATTCAATATTATAAAAATTATAAATCTTACTCTAGTGGATTTATCACAATGTAATAAGACTGTTCTTATAAGCATAAAAATGGAAGGCTAAGATTCAGATATAAATGATTAGTAGAACGAGACATATTCCAAAATATTAATGTATTGTATTAGACAGTGTAATCACAGGATATCTTTTTGTAAATCCTTTTGCAGCATATTAATTGCTTTATAAATAATACTTTCATTTTTCTCAAAGAAGTCCTTTTCGCATATGTATTTGTTAAATATTAGGGTGTTGGTGACATAATGAAGAAATTCTTTATTTTTTTGAATTTTGAATACATAGTTTATGCCCCACCTATATTTATTAGATATTTGGGAAAATCTAATAATCATTAATATAATTTGGTTCTAGTTTGCAGGTGTACTTGAAAGAATTTCTCTGCATATTTTTAAGTGGGTCCTTTTTCAACTTTTTAAAATATACACATTGAAAATTTTTCTTTTGTTGTTTTATTAAAAGTTTTATGCATCAATTCCAGCTAAAGAAAGTTAAAAGAAAAGCCTATTAATCTTTAGAAATATAAAAGGTTTCTTGTACACTGTTTTTGGGAATATAAATTGGAAAACAGTATGGAGTTTCCTCAAAAAGTAAAAATAGAACTATCATGTGATCCAGCAATCCCACTTCTGACTATATATCTGAAGGGAATGAAATCAGTGTGTCAAAGTGATATCTGCACTCTCATGTTCATTGCAGCATTGTTCACAATAGCCAAGATATGGAAACAACCTAAATGTCTATCAATGGATGAATGGACAAAGAAAATGTGATATGCATATATTATTGAAAATTATTCAGCCTTAAAAAATAAATTATGCCCTTTATAATAACATGAATGTACTAAGGGGCATTAATCTATGTGAAATAAGCCAGACAGAGAAAAACAAATACTGTATGATCTCATTTATATGTGGAATCTAAAAAAGTTGAACTCATGGTAACAAACAGTAGAATGGTGGTTACCAGGGGCTAGGGTTGGGGGAAATAGGGAAATGTCAGTCAAAGGGTACAAACTTTCAGTTATAAGATTAATAAGTTCTAGGGATCTAACACACAGCATGGTGACTACAGTTAATAATAATGTATTGTATACTTGAAATTTACTAAGAGAATAGATCTTAAGTGTTGTCACCACACACAGAGAAAAAGGTAACTATGTAAGCTGATAGGTGTTATAATTAGGTTGATTGTACTAACCATTACACAATGTATATATTATATCAAATCATCATGTCGCACACTTTAAATGCACACAATTTTTATTTGGCAATTATACCTTAACAAAACTGGGGAATAAAAAGAAAACTCATGGATTAATTTCAGAGAATATCCCAAGGAAGGTAATTCCACCATAATATCTATCATCATTCTGAATATCATGGTTACTTTTCTAATTAGGCTGCCCAATTGTGTCTTCCATTCTATCTCCAACTTCTGTTCCATTGATGAGAATTCTTCAGTAGCTTCATCCCCTTGCTAGAACCTACACTTGGCACAAATACATCTTGGGAGAGCTGCAAGACAGCTTTATTGAATAGTAAGCTGGTATTTTCACACAATTTTAAACAACCACACTACATGGACTGAAGAAGAGTTGACAGAATAGTAAATGGGTCAGACAACCTGAACTGCTGCTTAGCTGTTTACTGTTATCTCTGAGTTTTGGGAAATTTCATAAATTAGAACAGTGCTTGCTACATAGTAGGCTCTCAATACGTATTCCTTAATTTAATGAAATAATGAACAGTCAGTATATTATAAACATTATCTCACCTTACCACTTGAGAACATTCTAGATAAAGAAAAGAAAAATAACAAAAATGTATTGTGATTCATCCTTTCAAAAGGATTATATAGAATATATATAATTTTACCAATATTTTATGTAATTGTTAAGATTCACAGTACACAATAAATTATTTTTATTTATAAAAATAATAACCTTAAAGGAGCTTTAAAAGAGAAACCCAAGAATACTATTAACCTAATAGACATACTTTTTATTTGTGTTTTTTCATATTCTTTTCCAAACATTGGCATGTGCATTTTTCTCTTTATGGTAAACATTTATGGAGCTAAAATGCCAGACATGTTTCTTTATATAGAGAGAAATAGGATGAAGAGCTCACAATAATAGTATGCAAAAGAGAAAAAACAATTGCTAATTACATGTTGGTGAGTATTATGGAAAGGAATGCAAAGGTACTACCTGACACATGGGTTCTATCTGACCTATGCAAGAAAAGAGCTTGGGAATGCTTCCCAGCCAAAATTATATTTGAGCTGAATCTTGAATGTAATCATCATGAAGCCAAATAAACAAGGTTTCAGAAAAATGGGTTAGTGAAATAAAGAATGTTCCAGAAAGAATGGGCATATGATCCTGTATGGAAATGTAGGAGAGCCCACAGTATTTAGGCCTATATGGAATATAAATGTTTGAGAATATGTTGAGAGAGCTGGTTTGAGAATGAAGTAAATGATGTTATGGAGAACATTTTAGGTCATATTAAGATTCTCAAAGTATGGTCCCAAGACCAGCTATGTCAGCATTACCTAAAAATTTGTTAGTGATGTGAATCATCAAGGCCCACTCAAAGCTGCTAAATCAGAAACTCTGAGGTCCTGAGAAACTTATTTTGAACAAGCCCTTCAGGTGATCCTGATGTACTTTAGAGTTTGAGAACCACTGCACTAAAATGTTTGCTAATAGTCTGGCATTACAAAGGCACACACCTACACAAGTGAGAGAGAAGCCTGGAAACGTACTTTAGAATAATCCATTGGTAGATTCATTGGAAGGCGATATGAATGAAAGCAAGAAGAGTTCAACAACATTTTGGCACATCAGGTGACAACTGAGGAGATTCTGAAATAAGTACTAAATATGGTGATATAGAAGAGGAAGCAGATTTAAGAGAAATTTGAGGTGTAAAACTGAGATTTGTTGAACAAGAGCATATAGAAGCATAAGGTAAAGGGATGAATTTTGATTGATTTCTAGTTTTCTAGCTCTGTGAACTAAGTAAACCAATCGTATTATATATCCAGTTATTTAATAAACTGCCAAATATTATTTGTATATATTATCAATTTACAAGTTCTTTCTTTAAAAGCTTGATTATACTCTACCTAAATTTTTGTACATTCTTTGTTTTAAGTCAAGTGCATCTACAAAAATTTAAGTGACAACTGAGTTTTCTATTTATAGGAACTTATGCTATATATAGTAAATTGTACTTAGCCTGTATACCTTAGAATCATTTTCTGTGGAAATGTGAAAGTGGTTATTAATACGCTACTAATTCCAAATACCGAGTAGCCAGCTATTAATATGCATTTAAAGTAACTGTACTAATATGAATTCTAAGCTTATTACAGAAAATGTAAATAAGGGTTAGGACCAGACAATGCACTTTCTTTTCCTTCATTTTTTATCTCTATAATAATAAATTCATTGTTGCTTCTCAACCTTTTAAAATCAATAATAGCATTTTTGTCCTAAAATGGAGCTTTATAAAACTTATTTTTATATCACTTCATCAGGAATGTTTAGGTTGTAGGAATTGCACAATAAGTGGAGCCACGTACTTGAGCCATAGAAATGGAAGAGAGTAATGAAGGGTAGAATCTTAAGGAAATCTTGGTTTTCAACAGCGGAAGGAGAGTCACAAGACAATAATAATACATACATCTGGTGACATCTTCTTGCCAAGTACGGTACAAATGTCATATGCATTATCGCATTTAACCTTCCAGTGAACTACCAATTAGGAGACAATATTATCTAAATTTTGCAGATAACAAAAATTAAGATTTAATGGTGTGTCCAATAAAGATGTTAAATAAATAGAGAGTAAACAACATTAAAAAAAGGGAGGAAAGACTAATTCAGTATTATAGATCATAAAATGCAATGCAACTTTCAAAAATAAAAGGTAAAGAAGTCATAAATAGGAAAAGGACACAAATAAGAAATATCAATGAACTCCCCCTCCTCCTTTTTATGCTTTTTTTCAGGCTGACTATATTTGAGAAAAAGTATCCTAGTATACACATCTCCCCTATACCTTTATGTAAAATATTAAATTATATATTAACATTTTTCTATCAAATGGCACTGTTTAGAAATAACACCATGGAAGATCAAACTAAGTATTGGATTACTATTTTGAGTAAAAATGTATTTTGAGAGATGCAAATAAATGTGATATGCTCATAATTGTGTAAAATACTGTAGCTCATTGTGACCAATTTCTGCTGATCTGGTGCATATTATTTTTAAAAAGAAACAATAACATTTTGAACAAAAAATAAGGTAATTAATTAAAATATCCTTAAATAATTGTTCTATTGTGGGCATCACTGCTTAAGGTATGATTATAATTACAAAACTCACATCAGCATATCCTCCAAATATCCAAAAGTATATCCTCCTAGTATAGTAAATTGATGAGAAAGTCATATTGTTTCAGTGATCTGCAGAATATATAAATGTTCACATATAATAAATATAGTTGCTCAATATTAAAATTGCTAATACAGAGTTAAACTGTAGTAATAAAAATCACTATTAAGTGAGGGGCAACAGGAAGCACTTCTAAGAAATATGTGGAATCTTATTTAGGTTTTTCTCTCCCTTATACTAAGCTACCACCATGATCACAATTTATCTTAGCCTAAACTGGAAGTCTCCTGCAGAACATTAATGCTTGCATTAATGTAGATTTTGCTAGCTAACATTTTTCTCTGTGACAGTTTCATATTCAAAATTGTATATGCATGGCCTTCTATACATATAATTTCATGATTATGTTTTAAAGTATAATGACTCTGTAATTTTATACTTGGAAAAGTCATCAATGATGCTAATAACTTTAATAAATTGAATCATTAATATTAATTATTAAAAGATATGTAGAATACATTGAGTCAGACCACTTGGGTTTAGAATTCTGTCAGCTTCATTAGAGATGATCTCATTTTCATTTGCTTTATCACCACTAATCTAAGAAAAAAAATCAAATAAATCCTAATCATTAAAAAATATGATTTGCAGGATATATGGAGGGTGATCTTTTTTGCCCGGAGCTGAAAATCTAAGGCATGCCCTTAGCAAACTTAAAAGATGTACAGACAACTGACCAGCTCCATAAATCAAAACTTAAGTGAATGGTAAATTATGTGTTCCAGATATTAGCTCTAACTGAGTGTTCTGGCTGAATATGGATTCGCTATATGTAATTACATATTTGTGAAAATAGTTTATTATGTCTCTATCCCCTATTAAAATATTAGAAAACAATCATTTTACCTGTTATAAAACTATTCCATCCTCAGAGACTAGCAAAGGGCCTGATACACTATAGTTACTCAGTATTTATTAAGTAAAATGAAATTTTAAAATATATAAATTTTATTGGGCAATTATATTGTGTTAAATACTAAGTGTTGTCAGTATGTTAATTTGAAAATATGATCCAATATTACAGATGAAAAAATTGAGCTTATTGATATAAAACAATATTCCCAAGTTCAAACAACTGGCTGAGCCTGTATTCAGTCAAAATTTTCTGAGTAAAACAATAATAATAAGCAATACTGTGATAATAATAGTAGTGAAAACATATAATGCTTCCTAACTGCCAGACCCTTTTCTAAGCCCTTACTCATATCAACTCACTTAATACATATAACACCTTCTGAGATAGGTAGGCTTTAACTTTTATTTTACCAGAGGGAAAATGAGGCACGGAGAGTGGTTATGATAAGTAACCTCCACATAGTGACTCAAGTTGGAAGTTTAAAACCTGGGATCGTAAAGCCAGTCTGGTTTGAAAGTCTTTTTTTTAGACACTAAACTTTACAGTTATTCAGGATGACCATTTCTATTTATGAAACAACTTGGTCCCTGTGTGAATCTACTCTGAATAATTATTGGATGTGGAGCAAATAAATAAATACTCTAGAAATGCAAATCCATTCATCCAGCAAACATTTATGAAGTTTAAACCACATGATGAGATTGGGGTATGCAGATCACAAAGATTACTGATATTCATGGTCCTAACGGAAATTTTTATCATGTAATTATTACTTGGTAATGTGTTTGAAGCAGCACCGTAGAATGCAATGCTGATTATAAGAAATACAATGAAGATTATAAGAAAAATTGTCGGCTGCGCGGGTTCGCCGAGCCCGGAGGAGGGAGCGCTAGCTACCCCGAGCGGGAGGGAGCTTGCAGACTCCGGCTCAGAGCAGCTGTCTGGACACCTTGGGTTTTGGGGTGGGGAGCCCCGGCGACTGTGAACATGGACTCCGCCACGGGAGCCTGTCTCAGGATGCTCTTTCTTTTGTCTGCCCAGCCCTGGAGTACATTAGCAGCAGGAAATACTTCCTAGGTTGGGGAGAAGATGGCGGAAGAGTAAGACGCGGAGATCACCTTCGTTCCCACAGATACAGTAGAAATACATCTACACGTGGAACTGCTCCTACAGAACACCCACTGAACGCTGGCAGAAAACGTCAGACCTCCCAAAAGCAAGCAAGGAGAGGGGATTCAGAGCGCCGCCTAAACGAACTCCAGAGACTGGCGCAAGCCGCAGCTATTAGCGCGGACCCCAGAGGTGGGCGCGAGCCGCGGCTAACAGCGCAGAATCCAGAGACAGGCGCGAGCCGCGGTCATAAGCGCGGACCCCAGAGACGGGTGTGAGACGCTGGGGCTGCTGCTGCCGCCTCCAAAAATCCTGTGTGCGAGCACAGGTCACTCTCCACGCCGCCCCTTCCGGTAGCCTGTGCAGCCCGCCACTGCCAGGGTCCCGGGATCCGGGGACAACATCCCCGGGAGAACGCACTGCGCGCCTCAAGCTGGTGCAACGTCACGCCGGCCTCGGCCGCCGCAGGCTCGCCCCGCCTCCTCCGTACCGCTCCCTCCCCGCGGCCTGGGTGAGCCAGAGCCCCCGAAGCAGCTGCTCCTTTAACCCCGTCCTGTCTGGGCGGGGAACAGACGCCCTCAGGCGACCTACACGCAGAGGCGGGTCCAAATCCAAAGCTGAACCCCAGGAGCTGTGCGAACAGGGAAGAGAAGGGGAAATCTCTCCCAGCAGCCTCAGGGGCAGCGGATTAAAGCTCCACAAACAACTTGAAGTGCCTGCATCTGCTGAATACCTGAATAGACAACGAATCAGCCCAGATTCAGGAGGGGGACTCTGGGAGCAGGAGATATTAATTTTTCCCCTTTTCCTTTTTTTTGTGAGTGTATATGTATATGCTTCTGGGTGAGATTTTGTCTGTATAGCTTTGCTTTACAATAGCTTTATTTTACTTCACTATATTATAGCCTCTTTCTTTCTTTCTTTCTTTCTATTTTTTCTCCCTTTTACTCTGAGCCGTGTGGATGAAAGGCTCTTGGTGCTCCAGCCAGGCATCAGGGCCGTACCTCTGAGGTGGGAGAGCCAACTTCAGGACACTGGTCCACAAGAGACCTCCCAGCTCCACGTAATACCAAACGGCAAAAATCTCCCAGAGATCTCCATCTCAACATCAAGACCCAGCTTCACCCGACGACCAGCAAGCTACAGTGCTGGACACCCTATGCCAAACAACTAGCTAGACAGGAACACAACCCCATCCATTAGCAGAGAGGCTGCCTAAAATCATAATAAGGCCACAGACACCGCAAAATACACCACCAGACGTGGACGTGCCCACCAGAAAGACAAGATCTAGCCTCATCCACCAGAACTCAGGCACTAGTTCCCTCCACCAGGAAGCCTACACAACCCACTGAACCAACCTTAGCCGCTGGGGACAGATACCCAAAACAACGGGAACTACGAACCTGCAGCCTGTGAAAAGGAGACCCCAAACACAGTAAGATAAGCAAAATGAGAAGACAGAAAAACACACAGCAGATGAAAGAACAGGGTCAAAACACACCAGACTTAACAAATGAAGAGGAAATAGGTAGTCTACCTGAAAAAGAATTCAGAATAATGATAGTAAGGATGATCCAAAATCTGGGAAATAGAATAGACAAAATGCAAGAAACATTTAACAAGGACGTAGAAGAACTAAAGAGGAACCAAGCAACGATGAAAAACACAATAAATGAAATTAAAAATACTCTAGATGGGATCAATAGCAGAATAACTGAGGCAGAAGAAAGGATAAGTGACCTGGAAGATAAAATGGTGGAAATAACTACTGCAGAGCAGAATAAAGAAAAAAGAATGAAAAGAACTGAGGACAGTCTCAGAGACCTCTGGGACAACATTAAATGCACCAACATTCGAATTATAGGGGTCCCAGAAGAAGAAGAGAAAAAGAAAGGGACTGAGAAAATATTTGAAGAGATTATAGTTGAAAACTTCCCTAATATGGGAAAGGAAATAGTTAACCAAGTCCTGGAAGCACAGAGAGTCCCATACAGGATAAACCCAAGGAGAAACACGCCAAGACACATATTAATCAAATTGTCAAAAATTAAATATAAGGAAAACATATTAAAAGCAGCAAGGAAAAAAAAAAAATAACACACAAGGGAATCCCCATTAGGTTAACATCTGATCTTTCAGCAGAAACTCTGCAAGCCAGAAGGGAGTGGCAGGATATACTTAAAGTGATGAAGGAGAAAAACCTACAACCAAGATTACTCTACCCAGCAAGGATCTCATTCAGATTTGATGGAGAAATTAAAACCTTTACAGACAAGCAAAAGCTGAGAGAGTTCAGCACCACCAAACCAGCTTTACAACAAATGCTAAAGGAACTTCTCTAGGCAAGAAACACAAGAGAAGGAAAACACCTACAATAACAAACCCAAAACATTTAAGAAAATGGGAATAGGAACATACATATCGATAATTACCTTGAATGTAAATGGATTAAATGCTCCCACCAAAAGACACAGGCTGGCTGAATGGATACAAAAACAAGACCCATATATATGCTGTCTACAAGAGACCCACTTCAGACCTAGAGACACATACAGACTGAAAGTGAGGGGATGGACAAAGATATTCCATGCAAATGGAAATCAAAAGAAAGCTGGAGTAGCAATTCTCATATCTGACAAAATAGACTTTAAAATAAAGACTATTACAAGAGACAAAGAAGGACACTATATAATGATCAAGGGATCGATCCAAGAGGAAGGTATTACAATTGTAAATATTTATGCACCCAACATAGGAGCACCTCAATACATAAGGCAAATACTAACAGCCATAAAAGGGGAAATCGACAGCAACACAATAATAGTATTGGACTTTAACACCCCACTTTCACCAATGGACAGATCATCCAAAATGAAAATAAATAAGGAAACACAAGCTTTAAATGATACATTAAACACGATGGACTTAATTGATATTTATAGGACATTCCACCCAAAAACAACAGAATACACATTTTTCTCAAGTGCTCATGGAACATTCTCCAGGATAGATCGTATCTTGGGTCACAAATCAAGCCTTGGTAAATTTAAGAAAATTGAAATCGTATCAAGTATCTTTTCCGACCACAACGCTATGAGACTAGATATCAATTACAGGAAAAGATCTGTAAAAAATACAAACACATGGAGGCTACACAATACACTACTTAATAACGAAGTGATCACTGAAGAAATCAAAGGGGAAATCAAAAAATACCTAGAAACAAATGACAATGGAGATACGACGACCCAAAACCTATGGGACGCAGCAAAAGCAGTGCTAAGAGGGAAGTTTATAGCAATACAAGCCTATCTCAAGAAACAGGAAACATCTCGAATAAACAACCTAACCTTGCACCTAAAGCAATTAGAGAAAGAAGAACAAAAAACCCCCAAAGCCAGCAGAAGGAAAGAAATCATAAAGATTAGGTCAGAAATAAATGAAAAAGAAATGAAGGAAACAATAGCAAAAATCAATGAAACTAAAAGCTGGGTCTTCCAGAAGATAAACAAAATTGATAAACCATTAGCCAGACTCATCAAGAGAAAAAGGGAGAAGACTCAAATCAATAGAATTAGAAATGAAAAAGGAGAAGTAACCACTGACACTGCAGAAATACAAAGGATCATGAGAGATTACTACAACCAACTCTATGCCAATAAAATGGACAACCTGGAAGAAATGGACAGATTCTTAGAAATGCACAACCTGCCGAGACTGAACCAGGAAGAAATAGAAAATATGAACAGACCAATCACAAGCACTGAAATTGAAACTGTGATTAAAAATCTTCCAACAAACAAAAGTCCAGGACCACATGGCTTTACAGGTGAATTCTATCAAACATTTAGAGAAGAGCTAACACCTATCCTTCTCAAACTCTTCCAAAATATTGCAGAGGGAGGAACACTCCCAAACTCATTCTACGAGGCCACCATCACCCTGATACCAAAACCAGACAAAGATGTTACAAAGAAAGAAAACTACAGGCCAATATCACTGATGAACATAGATGCAAAAATCCTCAACAAAATACTAGCAAACAGAATCCAACAGCACATTAAAAGGATCATACACCATGATCAAGAGGGGTTTATCCCAGGAATGCAAGGATTCTTCAACATACGCAAATCAATCAATGTGATACACCATATTAACAAATTGAAGGAGAAAAACCATATGGTCATCTCAATAGATGCAGAGAAAGCTTTCGACAAAATTCAACACCCATTTATGATAAAAGCCCTGCAGAAAGTAGGCATAGAGGGAACTTTCCTCAACATAATAAAGGCCATATATGACAAACCCACAGCCAACATTGTCCTCAATGGTGAAAAACTGAAACCATTTCCACTAAGATCAGGAACAAGACAAGGTTGCCCACTCTCACCACTATTATTCAACACAGTTTTGGAAGTGTTAGCCACAGCAATCAGAGAAGACAAAGAAATAAAAGGAATCCAAATCGGAAAAGAAGAAGTAAAGCTGTCACTATTTGCAGATGACATGATACTATACATAGAGAATCCTAAAGATGCTACCAGAAAACTCCTAGAGCTAATCAATGAATTTGGTAAAGTAGCAGGATACAAAATTAATGCACAGAAATCTCTTGCATTTCTATACACTAATGACAAAAAATCTGAAAGTGAAATTAAGAAAACACTCCCGTTTACCATTGCAACAAAAAGAATAAAATATCTAGGAATAAACCTACCTAAGGAGACAAAAGACCTGTATACAGAAAATTATAAGACACTGATGAAAGAAATTAAAGATGATACAAATAGATGGAGAGATATACCATGTTCCTGGATTGGAAGAATCAACATTGTGAAAATGACTCTACTACCCAAAGCAATCTACAGATTCAATGCAATCCCTATCAAACTACCACTGGCATTTTTCACAGAACTAGAACAAAAAATTTCACAATTTGTATGGAAACACAAAAGACCCCGAATAGCCAAAGCAATCTTGAGAACGAAAAATGGAGCTGGGGGAATCAGGCTCCCTGACTTCAGACTATATTACAAAGCTTCAGTAATCAAGACAGTTTGGTACTGGCACAAAAACAGAAATATAGATCAATGGAACAGGATAGAAAGCCCAGAGATAAACCCACACACATATGGTCACCTTATCTTTGATAAAGGAGGCAAGCATATACAGTGGAGAAAAGACAGCCTCTTCAATAAGTGGTGCTGGGAAAATTGGACAGCTACATGTAAAAGTATGAAATTAGAACACTCCCTGACACCATGCTCAAAAATAAACTCAAAATGGATTAAAGACCTAAGTGTAAGGCCAGACACTATCAAACTCTTAGAGGAAAACATAGGCAGAACACTCTATGACATACATCACAGCAAGATTCTTTTTGACCCAGCTCCCAGAGAAATGGAAATAAGAACACAAATAAACACATGGGACCTAATGAAACTTAAAAGCTTTTGCACAGCAAAGGAAACCATAAACAAGACCAAAAGACAACCATCAGAATGGGAGAAAATATTTGCAAATGAAGCAACTGACAAAGGATTAATCTCCAAGATTTACAAGCAGCTCATGCAGCTCAATAACAAAAAAACGAACAACCCAATCCAAAAATGGGCAGAAGACCTAAATAGACATTTCTCCAAAGAAGATATACAGATGGCCTACAGACACATGAAAGAATGCTCAACATCATTAATCATTAGAGAAATGCAAATCAAAACTACAATGAGATATCATCTCACACCGGTCAGAATGGCCATTATCAAAAAATCTAGAAACAATAAATGCTGGAGAGGGTGTGGAGGAAAGGGAACCCTCTTTCACTGTTGGTGGGAATGTAAGTTGATACAGCCACTAGGAAGAACAGTATGGAGGTTCCTTAAAAAACTACAAATAGAACTACCATACGACCCAGCAATCCCACTACTGGGCATATACCCTGAGAAAACCATAGGTCAAAAAGAGTCATGTACCAAAATGTTCATTGCAGCTCTATTTACAATAGCCAGGACATGGAAGCAACCTAAATGTCCATTGACAGATGAATGGATAAAGAAGATGTGGCACATATATACAATGGAATATTACTCAGCCATGAAAAGAAATGAAATGGAGGTATTTGTAATGAGGTGGATGGAGTTAGAGTCTGTCATACAGAGTGAAGTAAGTCAGAAAGAGAAAAACAAATACAGTATGCTAACACATATATACGGAATCTAAGGGAAAAAAAAAAAAAAAGGCCATGAAGAACCTAGTGGCAAGACGGGAATAAAGACACAGACCTACTAGAGAATGGACTTGAGGATATGGGGAGGGGGTGGGGTGAGATGTGACAGGGTAAGAGAGTGTCATGGACATATATACACTACCAAATGTAAAATAGATAGCTAGTGGGAAGCAGCCGCATAGCACAGGGAGATCAGCTCGGTGCTTTGTGACCACCTAGAGGGGTGGGATAGGGAGGGTGGGAGGGAGGGAGATGCAAGAGGGAAGAGAAATGGGAACATATTGTATATGTATAACTGATTCACTTTGTTATAAAGCAGAAGCTAACACACCATTGTAAGGCAATTATACTTCAATAAAGATGTTTAAAAAAAAAAAAAAAGAAAAATTGTCTTGGGTTCTAATCACCAGGTATGATATCGATAGCCATTGAATAGTCATTTAATCTGAACCTCAGATTCTTGATTTGTTAAATAGGGATTGTAAACTCCTGATAAGCTTGCTTTAATGAGCTATTAGAATAGTTGATTGACTTAATGTTTGTGGAAAGGCTCTGTACAACATAATGCTATGCAAATTTTCAGTAATATCTTAACTGTTTATTTACAGTTGGTCACCAATGTTCAAAGAACTGTAGACTCACAGGAATCCTCTAGCCCAGCAACTGATGATACTGTCTCTTCAGTACTCTAACACATCACAGAGTAAAAAGTTCTCCTCTCTTCCTCACTTCTAAACCATGTACTGGCATTGAAAGAATTAAATTCATATGGAACTCTTTTGGCCTGGTAAACAATCACACAAGGTTTTGCAGTCTACGTATCATTTCCTCGGTTCTGGTGTGAGGAAATGTTGCAAAATGAGATTTGCAACTCCTTTTATTTCTCTTTTGGATATATTTTCATTCTGTGAACTTTATGTTCATTTTGCTTTCTCCATATCCTTTTTGTTTCTTAGCTTTGTTGTTCTTTGAATCTGAAATACACTCCAATTTTTTCTTCCCAAAGGTAAGAGTAGACCAGAAAAATTTGATGTGAATTGTTTATCTGTGTTTTATCTCTACTTCATTTCCTTAACTATTCATTGAGCATCAGCTATGTGCTTGGCTCTTTGTTAAGTGTAGGAGGTAGAGATGTGAACTACGAATGGAGCTTTATCAATGAGAATACCAATATGTAAACAAAAAAAGTAGAATAAATCATCATGGTTGAATCTGCCTGTGCAGAGAAAAGAGTAAGAAAGGCCTTACGTGGAGGTGAAGCTTGAGCTTGATTTGGAAAATGAATAACTGTTCTTCATTTGGAAGAAATTTAGGGAGTAGAAATTATCATCCCTAGTGGAGGTTATAAAACATTATGGTATATTCAGAGCAAGTGGTTCAAAACAGAGAATAGGATAAGGGGAAAGGTAAGACTCAACCAGAAATTAAGCTAGAAATTAGGCAGGAACAAGACTATGAATACTAAGGATATGGACAACATTACTCTCTTCTCTGTCTTCACCTTTACTGTGTTTATCTGTTTATTTATTTGTGGTTTCAAGTTTAAAATTTGAGTGGAAATAACAGAAGAAAGTGATGTGCTGGTTTTTTTTATCGTCACTAAAAATCAGTAAGTATGACACTCACATAGTAAAAAATAGTGAAAACTGCTGGCAGCTGTATTTATCCTTTGACTAGCGTATTTCTTAATCTTCTCATATCTTTTCACAATCTCACCTACATCATAAAATTAATTTTAAAACAAAAAGCAAAATAGAAAAAAGTGCTTCCAAAGACCCTAAGTTGAGGTATTCTAGATGCTGCTTAGATTCTACAAGATTGCACTCAGTGAAGAGTGATAGCATAGAGAATGAAGCTGTAGTGATAGAGAGCCTGGGCAGTAGCCGGTTAAAAAAAAAAGGTTCACATTAGGAAGACATTACACCAAACACTGCATTTCAGGTTGATTGTTCTTATCACCACCGCACATGATTTCATCCCCCTCATGATCCAAGCAGCAGGGATAGTGGAAAGCAGATAAACACAGTTCAATTATAAAAATCAGGAAATTAACACTTTTAAAATATTGTTATCTAATCTATAGATTTTATTAACATCTTCAATTGTCTCAATAATGTCCTTTATTGCAAAAGAAAATCCAGAATTATGCATGGCGTTCAGTTGTCATATTTTAATTCCCTTTAACTTGGCATATTTCCTGACTCTTTCATTTTTTTGTGTGTTATTTCTTGACACATATTTTTGAAGAGTTCAGAGTTCAGAGTTATTTTGTAAAATGTTCCTCAATTTGGGTTTGTGTGATGTTATCTCACAATAAGTTTCAGTTTATGGTCTTTTGACAGAAATATTTCATAAGGATGTTGTGCATTGTATAGGAAGGCACATACTGTGGATTTGTTTCATGATTGATGATAATTGCTCAAGAAGAAATTTAATAAATCAGCAAAATAATTTAACGTGATAAAACTATGGCTGGTAAGTTTAAGTTTTCCAGTTAATAAGACTAAATCTGGATTAATTCGTGCTGTGCTATAATACACGCGTTGAAAAGAAAACTCAGGAATTCGTACTTAAAATGAATTTACAACCATGAAGCAGCACTAAAATAATGCTGAATATTTCATAAATAACTTCCAAATTCACTACCACAAATGGTATTTGATAAAGTGACAACTGTTTTGACTATTTAAATTCAATTACAATTTTATCATAAATAGCCTTCCTAGTTCTGACAGCTTCTTGTGCAATACTTCATCAAAACACGAAACATATTGGAAAAGACTGTAAGGTCTTTAAGGACAGAAAATATACCTTATTCACCATTTATCAAAGCCTAGCTCATAGATGTTTCTAAATAAATGATTTAGTAGAATTTAGTTATATTTTTAAAAGATACCCTTGAAGAGAGAATGTTCACTAATTCAGATTAAGCTTTCTCCAGTAAGTTTTGATTAATGAGGTTCATTGTGTTGATTAATTCTGCAGTTAATTGTTAACTACTATCTACATCAGTGCTTCTCAAAATACTTGTGATAAACACTTTGAATTGAAAAATAAGATATGATCCCTGACTTCGAAAAACGCACAATTTTAATGTGGATATAACCGTCATGATTATTGTATTAGTGTACTGGCTGTCATAATCTTTAATTACAATTTTAATATCACTTAGTGGAAATGTGTTTTCAACACCAAAACTGCAATAGAGTAATTATTAAGAGTGTGGGCTTTAGTGCTAGAATGAAAAGTCTAGTTTCAGTTTGTAGATTGAAGTCTTCCTAGAAATGTCACTTTAAGCGCTTCACATAAACTCCATAGACCTTTGTTTCTTCAAAAGTAGGATTGTTTTGAGGATTAAAGTAAGATAATGTACCAAAATGTATGACAAATATAATTTTAATTCAAAATGGGCAAATAAAGTTTAATCGATTATTTAATAATTATATACGTTTGCCAAAGACGAGTTTGATATTTCAAATTACCTGACTTTTATTTTGCACTCTTAATTAATATGGGATTAGTTATCTTTTCTTGAATTATTCTTTTAAATGTTTGAGTTATTTTGATTTATTTATTATTTTGAGTAGTTTTTCTTGTATATTATATAATACACTGCTGCTATGCTATGAAAGAGGGGAAGGTAAGGGTTGCTTAGATTTCCAAATATTGTTACACCATGTTAATTAAGGATGTAACAGTAGTTTAAGGCTACTTAATAGTCAAATTTTATTCCAAATAAGAGTTGGGTTTCTTTTCCCCTGCAAAAATAAAATTCATCCTTGAAAATGCTATATCATGTTTGGATTTAAGTTGCATTTTATTACTTTAATAATTTTGAAACTGGTTTGCAGCCTGTCAAATGATACACTTATCCTCAGTGAGTACCTAAACCTTTATCGTTGGCTGTAATTCTATGTCTACGTGCCCTTGCTTCTCAACCTCCAATACTTTTAGGTAATTTTGGCTGTGGTACAAAGGTAATAAAAATAAAGAAGTTGCAGACAGCAAAGTATACAGGTTCTTTAAGCATGTTATTTTTCCTTGCATGTATAGTGCACCTTCAAATTTAAGCATACTTTTGATATTATTTAATTTTAAAAACTACTAATTTTGACATATGCAATAATCTGTAAGCACTTAGCTTTGTTGTTTCAAACCCTAATATTGATGAGGCCAGAATCAACTCTACAATGACCAATATCAGACAGTTAGAAAAATAAATGAAGCAATGGATATGACTTGTTTATCATTACATTTTGTAATTAATAGTATTTTGGTATCATAATGAGTTTATACAATGGAATATTAAAAAGGTGTAAATGTCCCAGATTTGTATCACAGTCTTAATTTGATTTGAATCAAAATCCCAAAGGGAATTTTATAGTACTTGACAATATGATTGTAAAATGCTAAAAGTGATTAAGCAGCTTAAGAAAACAAAATATTTTGAGAAGAAGGAATAATGAAAAAAGAATCGCCCTACCACATACATAAAAACATCATGAACCTTCAGTTAAACAGTTCACTTTGTGAAATAATGCACAATAAGAAATATTTTTAAAGGAGCAAAATGTTTGGTCTTTCGGTACAGATAGACTTTGGTTTTTAGTCCATTTCATATTCATTTACTGTAGGATAATAGGTCAACAAAAAATACGTGAAAAAAATGAAAAACTTTCCTAAAATTATGCTTAGATTATATGTGATAAAAAACACATAACCCATAATCTATGAATCTATGGCATTTAAAATTTTTTTAAGTATTTTTAACTATGTGTAATTTTTTATATTATCAATAAATGTATTCTTTTTATTTATATTTAACTCTTTAATATATATTGCTGTATATGTAAAGAGACATTAAGATATATAATTATATATATAAAAAATTGAGATAGAAATGTATTAATGTATATCATATATAGCTGTCGTAATGAATGAACCTATCATTCATCTAATGTCTAAAAATCTAGTTGTCATAATTGAAATCTTTTTTTCTCTTCCAGTAGCCAGTCTGGATACATTTTTTATTCTAAATATCCATTAAATCTGCCCTTTTTCTCCTATCTACCAAGTTATAATCCCAGATTCAATAATTTTACCTGGATGGATTCCTCATTTTAGTAGCCACATGTCCCAGACATCCAATGTGCCCTTCCCATATACTAGCCTAATTGAAATGTTTTAAGTTCAATGTCAATCTATTGACATTCTTCAGTGACTCACTACCATTGCTCTTTTTTAATACAATGCCATTAAGATGCCCTAAACAGCACTGCTTCATCCAGCACTTGCCTCCCTCTCTAGCTACATGGTTTACTTATTTTATTCCCTCCCTCTCTACCACACTAGCATTCTTTCAAATTCTCAAATGTACCCTGCTCCCTGGCAATCAGGACCACTGCACATATTCTTTCTTTTATCTATAATGCTCTCTCCCCAATCCCATATTCCCATTTAGCTAAACCATCTCTGTAATCCTAATATATGCTCATAAAATACCATGCACTTTTCCACAGAAGTTGTCACAGTTTTAAGTTATAAATGTGGTTGGGTGACTTTTTTTTTTAATTTTTATTGGGGTATAATTGCTTTACAATGGTGTGTTAGTTTCTGCTTTATAACAAAGTGAATCAGCTATAAGTATACATATATCCCCATATCTCCTCCCTCTTGCGTCTCCCTCCCTCCCACCCTCCCTATCCCACCCCTCTAGGTGGGCACAAAGCATCAAGCTGATCTCCCTGTGCTATGCAGCTGCTTCCCACTAGCTATCTATTTTATGTTTGGTAGTGTATATATGTCCAAGCCACTCTCTCACTTCGACCCAGCTTACCCTTCCCCCTCCTGGTATCCGTGACTATTTGATTACTCTCTGTCTCTCCCATTTGAATTTAAACTGCCTTATACATTTGCTTTTGCTCAACATTGTATTCTCATTACCCAGCATAGTGCCTGGCATAGAGTTAAGTTCTCGTTGGTTGAATATATGATTAAATAGCGAGATGCATGCATCTCAGTTTTCCAAAATATTTTCTTTTCAATTTTAAAACATTGGATATCATCTAATTCATGTCACTCTGCTGGTCACTTACCTTCGCCAGAATCATCAAGTTAACACAGAGCCTACAGGATAAACCACAAATTCTTTGTCCTGGCAGACATAAGTGTCTTAAAACACAGCTACCCTTTAAAAGCTACCCTTTAAAACTTGTTTCGTACTTTAACTCTCTAAACCCTCTGCTTTTGCCAAACTGACTTACTCTTTATCTCCCAAAGGCATCCCACATTCTTTTATTTCATCATGTCTATAAAACCCTTCTTACCTCTTTGCTTATCTAATGCCTAACTATCCATTAAAACCTACTCAGGGCACTTCAGCTCTACTAAGCCTTACCTATGTGGAATCCTGATTGTCTTCTACTGTGTATATATATTATATTTGCTGTTTACTGTCATGTACACTTTCATATTCATATATGTATATGTCTTTTGAAATTACTTTTTAAAGTACCATATGAGCAAAAGTCATGTTTTGTATAAAATCATATTCCTAATAAGGATTTGTAAAAACCTTATTGATTAATTAATCAATTGATGGATTGAAATTAAGGAAGTAAGGACTGAAATTAAAGAATTATGAAAATATGGTCTAGGTACAAAAGCAAGTTCAATGGTTTCATGTGATGTATTAGTCTATCTAATTCAACAGCATTTCATATTGTCAAGTTAGGATTTCAGTAAATTTTAATTTTTCTGACTGGCGGGCATTAAGCATTCTTATTCAGAGGATGATTAAAGCAGCGATTTTCCAGGGTTGATCTAGTGATAACATGAATTATTTAATAATTCAATAAATAAATCTGTTACATTCCAGACAAAGGATCAATACTGAGGATGTGAAAGTTTATGAAATGGAGTGTCTGGGTCTCTAAGAATTTTCATTCCTAAAGGTGAATAATATTAATTTTCAGTCTAGAATGTCGTGGGGAAAAACTGTAGAAATCTCTTAAGAGTTGATAATTATTGCATTAAAATTGAGTTATACTGTGAAGATTTTGACTATGGGCTAGGGATTAAAAAAAAAACGTATTGCAAAGGGAGATTGGCAGAATTTAGGTATTAATTGTTGAGAGTTTACTCAGAGAGGGCTCCACATAGATTTTGAATCAAATTTGCTTGAGATGCTTATTAAAATGCAGATTGCTAGGGCCTATCTCAATCAGGACCTACCTACTGAATCAGAATATCATGATGAATGGCAGACCTGAAACCTTTTTAGAGAGCTGTAACACCTTTAATCTTAGGATTAAGAACATGTCAAGATAGGAAGTTTAATTTCTACATTTGCAGGAAATCTGAGTAGACTATCCCACAAATTATGAAGATGTAGGACTGGCAATTATTTTTAGTGGGAAAAAAGCCATTTAGACAAATAATTAATTTAGCCTTTATGCAATATAAATTTATTTTTTACAAATAATACTTTCCTAGTTCATAACATTAATCTAACCCATGATTGGCTGCCCATAATATTCTTTGATCTAGCAACTTACATTAAAGGCCTTATGATCTTTAATTATATTTTTGTGAATGGTTGTAATAAATTTTAAATATTTCATATCCTTTAATGACATAGTTTACATATTGCAATCATTGTTTTCATAATTTTTTCTAATTTTTATTTTTTATATTTTGTGTAATTGTTTACAGTTCTCTTAAATGGGCATAAAGGATTGCAGACCCTCAGCATCTGGTTCTATGTTGTTGATTCTTTTAAAATAAAGGATTTGTACCAAGAGATATGTTATATAATTTTTTCCATTTTATTTGTTTATTGTTTTAAGCATTTACTTTTTCAATACTTTAAAAGATTGCATTTTAATATTTTATTCCTAGTTTAGAGAAGACAAATTCCAGCATTAATTTACCTTATTTTTTTATTAAAGAATTGTTTCAAATATCAATTAGTAGACATCGCTAGCAGGTAAAAATGGCCAAAATTCTAATTTTATCCTGTTATGAATTTTATATTTTTAGAATTGTAATAAGATTTAGAAGATGGTCATCATGGTGTATAAGACACAGACACTAAATAAATAACACATTAATGTATGTATGAGGGGCTCACCACGTGCTCTGGAAATGCACAGTTGAATAATATCATGATCTCTGCCCTCAAGCAGTTGTAGTATACCAAAATGAGATTATTTATGTAAAGTCAATGATCCAGCATCTACAATAAATGTATCATTGTCAATAAAATTTGTACTATTTTTTAAATTTTTATCTAGTCAATAGGATGAGTTCATTATCATTTTCAATCACCTTTAACTACTCCTACCTCTTCAAGAAAAAATATTTTTCTAGTTGTTTAATATTCTTTATCACTGAATTATTGAGGTCATATAAGTGGATTTATCATTTTCCTAAGCTCCTTAAATCTATTTTTGTCTACCTGCATAACAAGAACATGCATGTTAAAGAGTGTGGTGAATACAAAGGCATTAATGACATTTATTTAATTTGTATCACATATTTTTTATGCATTGCCTTTAATCTCACTGTGAATTGAATTTTTTCATTTGAAGAAGTAATGCTTTAAAATTATCATATTTTAAATTATATATGGATATAAATGATTATAATTTTAGGTTTAGGATTAACCAATGGTTATTATGCACATTCTTATATAATGAAAAGTCATAAATTAAAAAGAGGGAAATGTAATCATCTACTTAGTTCATGAATACTACTTCAGTTAAAAAATTTACAATTGTACGTGTTAAAAATCTTGCAGTATATGTAAGCTTGTTTTTCATATTTTGCCTATGCTAAAATGCCTCATGCCATGGTAGTATTTGCATTTCCTACTTGATCTGTACTTAAACCAATTTTGAAGTAACTCCTTTGGGTAAGATAATATAGGTTAAGAGGTAGTTTTACAGTATACAGAGCCTAAATTACAACAATCATACACACCAGGAAGGGGATGGGAATTAAGAGCAGGAAGATTGACTAAATTGCCCATTAGCTCTATAACAAATTAAGCTATTTTCATCTGGCGAATTATCTTGCTCTTGTGGGGGAAAAAAAAAAAAAATTTTGAGTCAGGCTGACCAGGGCTACATTTGCTTTCTAACATTTTTTTAGCTGTGAGACTCTGGGAGAGTTATTCGAGCTTTCTGATCCATAATTTACTTAATGGAAAAATTAAGATATCAAAACCTCAAAAAATAGTTTTTTTGAGCATATAATAAAATTTATATGTTTCTTCTGGCCTCTGGAATCATAACCATTCTCACATATTTTTCTGTATTATCTCTCTATATAATCTCTCCTATTTCATAGCTATCATCTACATGCCAATGGCTTCCAATATATCACTTTAACCATTACATCTATTACATTATAATTTTCAAAAAGATAAATTCAATAATCTCATGCAAATGTAAAATAAACACATACCAAAGATTCCATTTACCTTATTAATTAATGGCAGCCTATTAAAATTAGTCCAAAGAGCATATGCAAAAAATAGCTAAATGCATGTGTTTAAATATGTGTACATGTATGTATATATAATATGCAATTTAATAAAAGAATATTAAGATAATATTTCTGAGTCAAAACTGGTAAATGTCTCATAAGGCAAAAAACTAATTTTTTTTATTCCACTAGACAGAAATTATATTCATATATACTCAACAACAACAACAAAAACAAATCTACAAGTTAACCTCTGCCCCTACAGAGTTGGAAAATAGCCTAATTAATAGAAAGTCAAGGCAGCACCACACTGAAAGAACACACAGTTATCTCTTTCATCTAAGTTTGGGATAATTTTCCTGACACACACAAACACACACACACACACACACACACATAAACTATATGTTATTTTCTATTATATAACATAATAATATATAATTTTATATAAATTATATAAATTTTATATAAATATATAAATTATATTTTTTTACCAAGTTGGCATTTCCATTTGGGTCTAGTAGTGTCCTCAGAGTTAACCTATCTGAAACATACACATGCACTCAACCTGTTCTTCCTGGCTTTCTACATCAGTAAATAATGCTACCATCTCTTCATATACTCAGTCCCCAAATCTAGGCATTGCTGATCCTTTGATTATTGCTTTTCCTTTATATCCAGATACTGCCACCATCATGTTCTGTTTACAGTACTTAAACCATATCATAAACGACTGCACTTTGCACTATTTCCATTACTACCTCCTCTATTCAATGGTACCATCATCTCTCACCTATATCACTGCTGTAGCTACCTAACTAGTCATCATTGCTTTCCATCTTAACTCCTTACCATCCATTTGCCATACACATGCCACTAAACCATCCAATTGCTACTCATTACACTTAGATACAAAATCCTTACTCTTGTCTACAAGGTTTTGTGGTCTGGCTCTGGACTAACTTGCCAAGTTCACCTCATACTGTTCTCTGCTACACACTCACTGCCCTTCCATCACACTGATATTTGTTTCCTGAATTCTCTAAGATCTTCCATACCTTGACAACAGTTCATCCCTCTTCCTATAATGTTCATTCCAGGATCATCATTTATTTGGATCTTTGCTTAACTCTCACCTCGTACTAGAGGGCTTCCCACTAGACCCCTCCATTTAAATTAGCACTCGCCTGTTACTCTCCATCACAGCATCCCACTTCATGTTCTTCAGAACACAACACAACTTCTTTTTACTAATTTCTTCTGTCTCCACTGAAATATAAGTTCCATAAGGACAGCTGTTTTATCTCTCTGATTCAGCAGTGTCCTCAATGTCCAGAAAAGGACCAGGCATGTGGTAAAGACTCAACACATATTTACAGAAAGAGTGAATGTGTGACCCAGATGAAGTGCTGGATAAGCTAAGCTCTCAATAAAAGTGAGTTTCTTGCAGAAAATGGTTGGGTCCACTGAAAACTAAATTCACTTATTTGTTTTTTCTAGTTCTCTGGCTACAGCTAAGATTGTAATTAGATTTAAATATATTGTCAGAAATAATGGGTCACTCTCTCAATTACAATTTGTAATAATGAAGCTAGGAATTTATTCAAGAAATATTCAACATCAAATAACATCAAATAAATATTGTTCCATGGTAGTAAATGTAATGAATTTTGTATATATATATATTATTGAAAAGTAATTTAGCAGGATTGAAAAGTAATCTGAGCTGGATTGGACACATTAACAAAGAACAAAAAGCAGTAGCTACCCAATTCTGGCAATGATACTTAACATCAATATAAGGTTTGAAGGAGACATAAAGTCATGGTAATACTTTGTGATGGGGAATGACAATTCTTGGGCAAAACAAATAAGCAGTCAATTAGCACATTAGACTACAGTAGTACCCCCTCATCCATTTTTTTTGTTTCGGTTACCCACGCTCAACCACTGTCTACTTTGACCCTAGACATTGTGTCTTCTTGCCTTCTAACTACAAAGAAAATGTCATTTCTCAGGACTGCAGGCTTAAAGATATTAAAAGTGGGTTATTTATCTAAGTTGCACCTAAGTAGGAATATTTTACACAACTTGAGAATGGGGGATCTCCAGAAATCCAAAGATATTCTTGAATTAGGAGAAAATTACCTTGTCAAATAAAATGGCAATTTTATCTGATGGTTCCCAAATGAGATAACCAATGCATTCACATCCAAAGTGCACTGCAATGGGAGATGAGGCATATGCCCTGCTGAGATAAGGACCTGTTGGGCCTTTGCCTGTCTTAAAGTATATTTCTTCCAGTGAGCAGAGATTGGATTTCTCTTTTCAGCTGCAACTTTTCTGCTCAAGTTATGCTGGAGAAGTATTTTTCAAAGAGAAACATGAAACAACTAAACAGAATGATGATAAGAAATGATTGAAAATTCCAGTGATTTTAGGGGAATGGAGTTTATGTTGGCCACTCAAGCATAGTGATGATTTTCTAGTGGGAAAAAGAGGACTGGAAATTGCATACGTTGTGATAGTTTGGTGGCAGAATACAAAAGAAATTCTTTGCAACAGCATTTAAAATTCCCTCGGGAGTATAAACATTATATCTTCCTTGTTTTATGGCCAGCAGGGCATAGCATATGGAACATACACACAATATGAGGGAAAACTGCCAAACAGAAGAAACTTGCTTATTTCCTCTTTGTGATCCCAATTCAGTCTATAGATTCTTAGGCACTATTCCCACCCTAGACAAGCTGGAGATAGATCTAGGAGGCACAAACATATGCCTTAGAGGAATACCCCCAGAAAAATCTGAAAGTTTAAAAGAAATAAGAAACTATGTAACCTCTAATTCTACAGAGAAGGAAAACTAATTCTCTCCACAATTTGTTTTAGATACAGTATTTGGGAAGTTTGAAATAATTGGTTTGTGCATTGTAGTTTATAGTTATGTCCTATGGGGAATTAATTAACTAACATAGTTTTAAAATTCCTCTGCCAGTGTAAAAGAGCAAGGGACACCAAAGGCTTTACATTCACTTGAATTTACTGAATGAAAAAAAAGTCACTAAAACTTCATTATAATGAAATTATTTAATGAATATTGAATATCATAATAGTTATTACATTCTAAATTTTAAATAAGTAATATAAATAAGTAAATTTATAAATAAATAGTAGCTTTTAGGTAAATTTTAAAGAATACGATTTAAAAGAAGTTAAGTTAGGGTGATTGGACTGGATTTGATAGGTTTTATGTGGAAATAGAGGAACATATTTTAGAAACCAGTGACTTACTCTTTAAACTTCAGTCCAGTAATGATTCTGGTTTTTCCCCTTTGTGATTAAGAATCATATCCTTCTATTTCTAGAATTAGGGATGATTTTAGCTGTCTTTTCTATTTAGAAAATAACACTCCAAAGAGAACTTCCAACTTTTCAACACATTTTAGAGAGGAGAATAGGTATGGCAAAATTGTTTGGTTTCTCATAAAATTATTTTCTTACATTTTGTTACTGTTGGAATCTCATTAAGCACGTTTTAAATATAAATAATGTATTAAGTTAACTGAAATTTCCAAGAGTGTAATATATTTATTTCCAACTGCAGCTTTTCATATGCAATAATAACATATTACAGTAGCCACCCACCTGAAAAAATATCACAATAAACTCTACCAAAAGGACAAAGAAAAGTTTGTATTATTGAACAAGGAATATTAGGAAAAACAAGAAATCAAAAGATGCTCAAAAATATTATAATGTATTTTTTTAATTTAAAGATTTTCCTCTTTTTAGCACTTCTTAGCATAAGTAGAAATTAAAATCACTGATTTCTTATTAAAAAGTAAGGAGAGGGCTTCCCTGGTGGCGCAGTGGTTGAGAATCTGCCTGCTAATGCAGGGGACACGGGTTCGAGCCCTGGTCTGGGAAGATCCCACATGCCGCGGAGCAACTAGGCCCGTGAGCCACAATTACTGAGCCTGCACGTCTGGAGCCTGTGCTCCACAACAAGAGAGGCCGCGATAGTGAGAGGCCCGCGCAGCGCGATGAAGAGTGGCCCCCACTTGCCACAACTAGAGAAAAGCCCTCGCACAGAAACGAAGACCCAAAACAGCCATAAATAAATAAATAAATAAATAAAAATTTAAAAAAAAAAAAAGTAAGGAGAATAGTCTTTTCTAAGAGCTCCTGCCAAATGAAAAATTTTTTATTTCTTGAAAACTCATCACGCTTCAAAACACCTTCATATGCAAACATGTAAATCCCACATACTTTTAAAATTGAGACATTCTTTCTGTCTGTTTTTTAGCAATTTGAGGTTTTATTTGTATATATTCTACTTGAGGTACATAGCTTTTCTTAACTCTGGAGTTTCTTTCTTTTCATTCATTTGGGGAAATTCTCAGCCATTGTAGCTTTTATTTGTTTCTTTTCTTCTCTTCTCTTCCCTCATATTGCCTCATTTCACCTCACCTGACCTCACATTTTCTTACCTCCTTTCTCAATCTCTCTCCTTTCATTCTGAGGATCTACAAGATATGCTAAAATTTTTCATTATAGATGCATCTTATATGCTCTTCACTGTATTTTCAATATATCTTTCTCTCTGTGGTTCAGTCTATTTCCCAATGACCTGTCTTCCTACTCACTAACCCCTACTCTAGCTATATCATAAATGTGTTCTTAATGTTAGTTTTAGAATTACTATAAGATTCATTTTATAAATTCCAATTTTCTGCTGATATTATCTAACTTATAATATTTTCTTGTGCATATTAATTATTGTTATTTAAATACCCACATGTAATAATTCCAATGATGATTGCCATTTAACCTCCTGGTTTTCAACATTTAGTTCTGCTTCCTATAAATTTGCTAATTTTTGATAGAATGTTGAACACTGTGTATGCAAAATTATACAGATAATTTGAAGATCTGCATGTGGTTATTTTCAGTAAGAGAAATTTTTTCTTTTTTTTAAATTTCTGGCAGGCAGTACAGTAGGGGCAGACCAATTTAATCAGTCTGGGATAGAACTGATTCAAAGTTGGTTTTCTGCCTTGAGGAGAGGATTTATTTGGGTTTGCTCTGACCCCAACTGAAGCTGAAGTATTTACCAGAGCCCATCTTTATTGGCAGGTCCTGAACTAAATGCTTGCCTCCCCTGTTGTGAAATTGGCAAAAGCTCTCTTCAGCTTCCTCAAATTGTGGCCAAAGTTTAAAAATCAGCAAATGCTTAGGAAGGTGCCAAGTATTAGGCTTCCCTCTCTGTATTCCTCTTTTCTTTCTGTGGTCTTGGGCCTCAAGTTCTGGCTGCCCCGGGAGACATCAATCCTGATTTTCACTTTACTAGTCTCAAGAGACCGTACAAAGCTCTGATCAATTTCTCAGCACCTTGATTTTTGCACAAATCATTAAGGAAAAAGTGGCACAGGAATTTGGTCTCTGTTCAGTACAGTTCCCCTTTCTGCAGGATCTTAGTTTAAGTGCTGGCTACGCTTAACTCCAACAGAGTTCTCCAATATTTTAAAATAGATGTAGAGATTTTTTTAAAAATTAGCTTTCATAGTTCTTTATAATCTGTTCTCACGTAAGATAGTTCTTCCTTATTATATTATAATGATTGTATTAGGATATTTATAAAGCAAAGTACTTTTAAAGGTAATATTGGACACTATAAATTAGAAAAGAAACTCTTTTGAGTAATTTCTTATGAGTTAATATATTTCAGTTCTTAGCTCAATAATCATCTTATAATATGATAATGTGTATTTAAAAAATGAAAATACTAAAATATTTAAGATTTATTGGTTCTATCTTCTGAAAAGATATCTATTCTACCATACATAGATATAAGTATCTATCTTCATTGATATATGAGAAAGTTGACAAAAATAACAGAAAACAAATATCTGAAACTGCTGTAATTTTTGTCTAATGCTTACAGGAATTAGAAAGCTATTTTACTAGAACTAGGTACAAATCTTTTTCTATTTCACCTGCCTCCTATCTCTCACTCATCTCTGTCTTTCTGTCTATATATATACACATACACACATATACAAACACCCATATATAACAATAGCATATGTGTGTGTATACCAACTATATACACACACACAAATACACATACACACATACCAACATGAAACATATAAAGGATAAAAAAAGCAGTTGCTTGCAACAAACTTTTTCATCTGAATAAAGAACATTTTTGTAATGGTTCCTCAAACCAATATTGCCTGTTCTTTTTCTGCTTAATTTGAGGAATTTTTCTTTGAGTGCTTAATGCCAGGTTCTTATACTTTGTGTTTTGATATTGTACATTGATTTTACCTATATCATCAAGCACCCTAATTTCATATTATTTAAATGGCTTTATTGTTAACTCTATTTCTATGACCTAAAATATTCTATAAGCTCAGGGAAGCCAAAAGATAAAAATGAAATTGTGAGAATATATTTGGAAATAAATAACATTTTCAAATATATGGGCTTTTGGGAAGATACCAAAATAGTTTTAGGTGTTTAAATAAATAGTTTTGGCATGAAAATCTGATCATATGTCTTTATTGACCATGATCTTGTCTAACACAGGAATTGGAAGAAATCTGAAGATAACATATTGACTAAGTTATATACAATTCAGTGAAAAGTGCAGTGACAAAGTCTACCAATTATTTTATTAGGCAAGTTGTCTGACAGATTATGGACAGTTTCTGATAAATTAATTGTTCTATCCATGCAATTGTTTCTAATTATTTCAATTCATTGAACATTTGGTTGATTTTTAACATAATGACTCAAGATGTCCAAACTTTAGCACTTTGTACACATGAATGTTTAGTAAAAAGCAAAATAATAAATGAAGATTTGAATAAGCTGTCCAATCAAAACATTCAATACGGTAGCTTTAAAGAGTTTTGTCAGTACAAACTGCTGTTTAAATTAAGGAAATTGTCAATTATGAATGCTGTCGTCATTCAAACAACTGTGAACTGATATAACTTGAAACAAAATCTATTACATAGAAAATCAGTGTGTTTAATTCAGTTATTAAGATGATCTAGGATCTAAAGAGTGAATATTTTGTGGGTTTTTTTCTAAATTTGAAAGTTGTGACTTGTACCTTTCACCAATAGTGACAATAATCTTTCTTTGGTAACTGAAAGTTTTATGTGAAGTCAGCCAAATTATTCTGAGATACAACGTTCTATGTATCACACACACACACACACACACTCATAAAAAGCACCCCATATTTTTAATTAATTGCACAAATATGTGTATACTACATACAGATAATTGTACTATATTTGTTATTAATTTACAACTCTTTACTTTGCAAAGGGCAAGAGTGGTTTTCTTTCCCAAGATATATAATGTGTATATATTCACAATACCTATGTAAATATAAAATATACTTTGGATGGGATTTTTGTAGTAGTTTATAAACTTTTCTCTTTTTTTAAAGTAGAGATGACAGAAAAATAGATGATATTACATTTTTAAGTGGAAATACTGTAATCTATTTTGACTGACAAAAGATGATGGAGTCTTAGAATTACTGTTAAGTGTAGACAGGACACCTTGCTGTATCAGTTGAAATGTCTAAGTGTAAGAGTGAAATCTGATAAACATTAAACATAATTTATTGTTTGAGAAATATACACTTTTTATTGCTTGACAGTTGACCAGAAACAAAGGCCAAAATTAGGTAAATTTAAATATGTTAGAATAAGTAGTTCAGTAAATGGGAATTGTGAAGCTCAGAGCATGGATCCATGTTTCATTCAAACAGAGTCAGAATTTTATAGGAAACTATATTTCAAATGATGCATATTCAAAACAGTAGCTAATGCAATTAAGTTTAGTAAAATATTTTAAACATGAAGTTCCCAACATGTTGTCACTGTGATGCATTCAAAACCAATCAACAAGCATTTAATTGGATTATACAGTCTAAGTGGATGTATAAATACATAACCAATCACAAAATTCTGCAACCAAAGTTGCTTCCTTTTGTTGGTAGGGTCTAAAGGCCATTGGGATACTTTTTTTTTCCCAATCTCTACTTTATTACAAAACCCCAAATGAATATTTTCTGTTTACAATGATTATGGTGTTTGACATTCTGATATGGCTTTTTCATTATTTTTGTTATAACCTTCTCTACAGTTATAAAGCATTATGTCTTTTTAGATGAGTTTATTATGAAAATTATTTTGATGAGTTTGTATGATGTAGTTTTCTCACATTTTCATTGTTCATGTGCACAGAAGTTTCTTCCTATTCTATCAAGTCTTCTCATTTTACTATGATATTTTAGAGGCAGTTTGAGTAGTAGTTTATAAATTTTTCTTTATATTAATTGTGACACTCTTGTGGGTAGAATTTATTCTTTGACTATGAATGGTGGTTCACAATGGACTGATGCTTTTATGGTGCTCTTATAGTTATGATTTGAGAGCATTTCTCTGAGTATTAGCTATAACTCCACCCATTTGTCCCTCTGTAATGCTCAAGCTTCAACACATCTCCATTCTCAGGCTGAAATTTCCTGTTTCCAAGGCATCATGGGTATACAACAGAGTATGCCACAAAGAATATTGGACTTTTGTAAGCTTGGCTATCACAAATGTATAGCAAATTCTCTATTCTGTGCCAGACTCTGCTCATTTTACTTCACTGGGACTTTCAAAGAACAAATGCCATCTGTGTGAAATAAAGCACTATTGAAGGATTTAATAGCATAATTCATAATGGTTATATCTTGATGATCATTCCAAACTGATCTGTTCCAAAATTTACTCAGGCTTAAAACATCCTGATAGACTACTGCTGTTGCTGCATTTCCAGAGTTTTCTTCATGTGGCTATTACTTTTGATATGCCAATAGAAACTGTATTGTTAATAGAAGAGTTTGAACGCTCATGAGAACCTCAGGGATAAAGGAGCAGTGAGTAGAAGTTGGAGCATCAAGGCTTATGATAGAGGCAGAAGGTAGTGGAAGCAGAGAGAAAAAGGAAGGATCAGTGGTAGAGATGATGGTGTTAAGAGACAATTTAGGAGAGGAAGTTGGAATTTTATTCCTTTTATAAGCTGCATGCTCTGAATTCAGTGCAGAGGTCACTATAATTTTGTAAAAAGGTTTTTTAAAAAAAATTTTCCAAGTCATATTTCATCATTCATTCTGTCATTCATTCAGTATATAGTTAACATGTATTTAAATATTATGTCACCTGGGTCTGTTGTAGACATTAGAGATACATTGGTAAAAACAAAATGTATTTAAAACAAATATCTTTCTTTATGGAGTTTGCATTCTGGTCTGTAAATTGGTATGTGATAGAATAGGTATCAGATTTGTCATAATTACTAATATGATACATGCAAAATATTCAGTAAAGTGCAAAACATGTAAATGTTTATTTCTAAATAAATGTAACATTGTTAGTTTTGGAGAATGGGTACTATTAGTACTACATCAGAAAGCTACAAACTTAAACACACAACCACCTGATAAAGCTTTCCACTTAATATTTTTAAAAATGTTTTAAAATTGAAGTTAAAGTTTACATACAATAGCAAACGTGGAGAAAAAGGAACCCTCATACACTGTTGGTGGGAATGTAAATTGGTGCAGCCATTGTGGAAAACAGTAGAAATGTTTCTCAAAAAACTGAAAATAGAAATACTATATGACCCAGCAATTCCACTCCTGGGCATATAGCCAAAAAAAAACAAAAACACTAGTTTGAAAAGATACATGTATCCCAATGTTCATAGCAGCATTATTTACAATTATCAAGGTATGGAAGCGACCCAAGAGTCCATCAGCTAATGACACTGTATGTATACACACACACACCCCACCACACACACAGTGGTATACTACTCAGCCATAAAAAAGAACAGAATTTTGCCATTTGCAGCAACATGGGTGAACTTGGAGAGCATTATGCTAAGTGAAATAAGTCAGAGAAAGACAAATACTGTATGATATCACTTATACGTAGAATCTAAAAATTACAACAAACTATAAATAAAACAAAAAAGAAGCAGACTCACAGATATAGAGAACAAACTAGTGGTTACCAGTGGGGAGAGGGAAGGGAGGAAGGAGTAATATAGGGGTAGGGGGAAAAAGGAGTTATTATGGGATTATATGAAATCATGTGTGTCAAACTTTTGAAAATTGTAAAGTACTATAGAATTTAAAGAATCATTTAATTAAAAAGTTTATATAAAACAAAATGTATAGCTCTTAAATGTTTATTAAGATGCGTTTTGGCACATGTATACACCATGCAACTAATCACCAAATCAGGATACAGAAAATTTTCATCACCAGAGAGTTTCCTTATGACCCCTTCGTATCAAACTCTTCTTTGCATAGGCAATCTATGTTTTTATTTCTGTCTCATAAATCAATCTGGCCTGTTTCTTAACCTCATAAAAATGGTATTATATAGTATATACTCTTTTGTGTCTGGCTTCCTATGCTCACTGTAATATTATTGAGATCCACCCATGTTGTCAATGCATCCATAGTTCATTGCTATATGTACTATGGTGTTAAATTTCATGAATATATTACAATTTATCAATTATGCTGTTAATGGGCATTTGGTAGTTTCCAGTCTTTGGTTATTAACTATAAAGCTCTCTGAACATCCTTGTACAAGTAAATTTACACACATCTTTTTCATGTCTCTTTGGTAAAAATCTAGCTACATCATGGTGTAGGTGTATGGCTTACTTTATTAGAAACTACTAAATACTTTACTAAAAGGGTTGAAAATATTTTATGCCACCAATAAATTATGAGAGTTTCTATTCACAGTTTTGCCTGTTGTCAGTCATTTTAATTTTAGACATTCTGGTAGACATAAAGTCATATCTCATTGTAATTTTAATTTTAATTTTCTGGTGACTGAAAAAGTTGAGCATCTTTCCATGTTCTTATTCAATATTTCTGTAGCATTTGCCCGTTTTCACCACATTTGACTTTTCTTTATGAATTTTAGATACAATCCTCTTTGTCAGAGAGATGCATATCAAATATTTTCTCCTAGGTGTGGCTTGTATTTTCAATGAGGTAAAGTTATTTTTTCTATGTTTTTTCCAACTTTATGATTTTAAAAGCTTTAAATTTACATATAATTCATCTTAAAATAGTTTTTGTACATGAAGTAAGAATTTATGTGTCCCATTAAACTGTCTTGGTGCCTTTGTTGAAAAAAAAATTGACTATATATGTGTGCATCTACTATAGTCTACTATGTGTAGACTCGACTCTGTTCCATTGTTTTATTTGCTAATCCTTATGTCAATAACATGCTTTCTTGATTAATAAAGACATATAAAAATCAAGAAATCAGACAGTGTATGTCATCCAAATTTATGATTGCTTTTAGCATTGTTCTGACTATTCTGGGTCATTTCCAATTCTGGAGTAATTTGAGAATCGGTCAGTCAATTTGTATCAAAGTGGTTGTTGGGATTTTTATAAGGGTTGCTTTGAATCTGTAGAATAATTTCAGAACAAACATTTTAACAATATTGATCTTCTAAACCATGAACATGATTTATCTTGCCATAGATTTTCCTTAATTTTTCTCAGAAATGTTTTAATTTTCAGTGCAGATATATTGCATTTATGATTTTAATGTTATTGAAGATGGTATTTTGTTTTAATTTAATATTCTAATTGCTTGTTACTATTATGTACAATTGCTTTGTTATATACTGACTGTGTATACTGTGCATTTTAAATATTTAATATTTATCATATTTTTTATACATCTTTCAGGATTTTTCACATATGCAATTATGTCATGTGTGAATAAAGAATGTTTTACTCTTTTCTTTCCAGTTATTGTATTGAATTTTTCCTTTATATTCTTGCCTGATTCCACTGGCAAGACCTCTAGTACAATGTTAAATAAAATCATGAGAGCTCACATCCATGTCGTGTTTCAAATCTTAGGGGAAAAGCATCAATATTTTGTCATTAAGTATGATGTTAGTTATAGGTTTTTCAGAAATATACTTCATCAGATTGAGTTTTTCATCTATTCTCATTTTATTGTGAGTTATTAATATTTATTACATAGGTATTAAAGATTGCTGAGTGATATATTCATAAAGATTGTATTCATATGATATTTTTCCTATATCAATGTTGCAACTTAGATTAATTACTCTTTAAATATTAAACCAACCCTGAATTCCATGTATAAGATCCAATTAGTCATGATGAATTATGCTTTTTAATTACTACTGAATTCAATTTGCTAACATTTTCTCAGAATTTTTAAAAATCTTTGCTTGTGTTTCACTGAATTTCTAGATATACAGGTTAATATATTTCACAAAAGTTGTCAAATTTTGATCCATTTTTTTCTTTGAATATTTTTTGTCCTGCTTTTTTCTCTCCTCTCCTTCAAGAACCACAATTAGTTATCTTACTTGATATTTTTCCACATATCACTGAATTTCCATTTAATTTAAAAAAAATTTTTTTAATCTTCAATTTAGATAATTTCTATTGATCTGTCATTAATTTTACTGATTCTTTTTTCTCCCATGTCTAAAATGCCATTTAGCCATCTAATGAATTTTCTTCATATATTGCATTTCTGTTTCAGTATTTCTGTTTGCTTTTTTAATACCTATTTCTTTCCAGTTTCACCAACTGTTCCTTAATGTATCTATATTTTAACTCCTTAAACATATGGTAATAGTTGTATTAAAATCATTTTTGCTAATTCAAAACCTATCTCATCTAGCAATCTGTTTTTAAACACTGCTTTTGCTACTAACTATGTAATACAAGTTTCTGTTTTCTTACAGAGCTAGGATTTTTTTTTTTTAAGGCTGTATATTGTGAATGTTACTTTGAATGGAGAGATCACAATTTTTTTTTTCTTTCAATGGCACTGATTTTTCTTCCCTGATAGGCAGTAACATTTCTGGCAGATCTTCCTAACTTTGTTAAGTTTCTTTTTTTTTATTATTTTTTTTATTTTTTAAAAATATTTATTTATTTCTTTATTTTTATGGCTGTGTTGGGTCTTCGTTTCTGTGCGAGGGCTTTCTCTAATTGTGGCAAGCGGGGGCCACTCTTCATCGCGATGCGCGGGCCTCTCACTATCGCGGCCTCTCTTGTTGCAGAGCACAGGCTCCAGACGCGCAGGCTCAGTAGTTGTGGCTCACGGGCTTAGTCGCTCCGCGGCATGTGGGATCTTCCCAGACCAGGGCCCGAACCCGTGTCCCCTGCATTAGCAGGCAGCTTCTCAACCACTGCGCCACCATGGAAGCCCAAGTTTCTTTTTTTAAAACCACTTTATTGAGGTATGATTGACATACAAAAAGCTATACATGTTTAATGTATACAACTTGATGAGTTTGGAGATAAATACACATCTATGAAACCATCACCACAATCTATGCTTAGTTAGGATGGGTCTGTTTCTGTTGTCTCCTTAATTCAAGAGTTATGTTCTGATTAAAGTGATGTCCTTATTCCAACAGAATATTCTGGGTTCTCCAGCGAGTTCCCAAGACTAAGCTGGAACTCCAGTGACATCAGTACTGTATGACCTCTAGTATTTCCTTTCAGATCTGAGCTGACCAGCAGCTACTCTCTTCTAGGTCTAGAGGAGAATCACCATGAACATATGAAGCCCAGTTCTCAGTTGAAGGCTCTCAAATACCTCTAGGCAGAATTTTGGTGTCCTTTCTTTGCAGAGTTATGTCCCCTCTATTACTCTGATCAAATTCTAGCTGCTTCAGCAGTTCCAAACTCTGATTTCTGCCTCAACATCTCTACAAACCAGTAGTCAGGCAGAATGCTAGGTTGAATGAGGAACTTGCCTTTAGTTTACTTCTTTCAAGACTATTGTCCAAAATAGAAGGAATACATATAAACAAATTCCTTAATGCATTATAGTTAACCTCTAGACTAACAGAGATAAAGATCATAGAATCATAAAGACAGAGAGACAAACAATTCAAAGGACCAAGATATAGTAGCATACGTCTGAACAAAAATATATTTCAAGAAATAGATTCAAATAAAAAATGTCCAAACAAACAAAAATTGAGAAATCTTTTTCCACCAGCAGACCCTCACTACAGGAAATTTTGATACAATGAGATATTTAGTCAGAAGGAAAATTTTACTAGAAAGGCTGAGAGAAGAAAAACGAAAAAAGAATGATAAAAGGGAGTGATATGTGAGTAAATTTAAATAAATATTGATGATACAATATTTATATGGAATTACAAGAAAACCTGTGCATGGTAAAAATCATATTATTCAAGTTAATAAAGTATATTCTCAATTGATACTTAAAAAAATTGAACTACCTAAAATCAAATCAATGATGCAGTTAATTCTGAGCTTTTCCTACAAATCTTATACTTGACAAAGATGACCGTAATGTTTCCCTCAGTTTGATGAAACTTTTAGAAAGGCTTCTTATTGTTTCTCACTTGACCTCTCTCTCTCTCTCTCCCACCCTAACAGAATCCAGGTGGCTTAAATACAGAGATCTTCTCTTTTCTTAGGGAATTTACTTTAGAAAATTTGTAGTTAAAAAGTTTTTCTCTGCCCTTTTGAGATAAAAATCTTTTTTAAAAGCCTCTTGTCAAGTTTATACCCTAAGATTGATTTCTCAAGGACCTGGGACATATCCCTTTGATATGGAATCATCAGGAAGATGGGCTCCTAACCAACCCCCAGTCTCTGGGAAGGTAAGAGCCCAATGGACTTCATTGGGCCAGAGCCTCACTCCAAAATGTAAAACTACCTTCTGTCATGAAGATAGGAAAAAGTTTACTTTTCATTTGGGAAGGGCCAATTAGCAAACACAGTTGGCCTTTATCCCCTGCATCTCTTAAAATTCTCTCGCCTTTTATTTCAGCAGAGTTGAATTCAGACTGCCGTCTGAACTCTATCCCCCATTATAATAGCCTAGAATAAAGTCTTCCTTACCTATTTAACTTTACCAGTGCAATTTTTGCTTTGGCATAATTATAATCCCTCAAACTCTGAAGGTAGTAACATTTTGGAGACTAAACCTCTAGATTCAATTTAATCCAAAATCCAAATTTCAACTATGTAGTTAATGCTCTTGAGTAGTAGATTATCAGCAAACTAGGACTATTCATGTGGCTAAAAAGAGGCTATGCAAATAGTAATAAATTTGGTAAGAACCTATAAATTCACTATGTGCTTCTTTAACAACTTGATGTTTTAACCTCAAAAATTACTTTCCATTTTTCATTTGTATGTACCTTTTTAATCTAAATCTTGCATTAAAATGACATTACATTATTCCAATGAGAGTATTACTATCAGTATGCCTAAAAACTTTGCATTAATAGATTTTTTAGTAGACCCTACCTATAATTAAAGAAAATAGCTTAACAAAAGCTGATGATATTCTGTGCACGTAATTCTTAGATGCGTTCATATTTCATACCCCCCAATATTGTACAATATTAACAGCATATATATTACTTTTTCTCTGAATATAGATAACATTTAATGGAAGTTGCAAGAATTATATAATTAAAAATTATAGTGTGTTAAGGTCAGGTATCCTTCAGAAAAAAACAAATCTGTAAAGTTTAATGAAGATAAATCTACATTGTGATTTATTAGTAGTAATGTTGTCAAAGCCATAAACTTATCATATTCCTTAGCCTTTGGAATTATTTTCTTCTAAGGAAAATATTAATTAAAGGATATTATAACTTCTGACCATTTTTCATATGACTGTTATATTTAGTTCTAAACTGCAATAATTTTAGCAACTTTCAACATTCCTAATATAATATCAGCATCAAGGTTTAATTTAATCGATCTTAAGCAAATCAATCTTTATTTCTCAGTTTGATTGTAATAAAAACAGTCTATATTTTCCATCTTCCTGTGGACAGACAAGTCAAAAGCAAGGCTACACATTAGAAGGGAGAGAGGCATGAGAATAAGGAAACTAACTTGACACAAATGAGAAGATGAATTTTGTTTTTCACTGTTCCATAGCTCCCACTAGTTCTCAGTTCTCTATCCCATAGTCACCAAAGATGACGGTGAGAAAGAGCTTTATTATTCTATAAACAACACAAAAATCCTCTTGGGTAAAAGTTTTAGAATATCATTTCTGTGCTAAGATAGAAATTCTAATACTCTCACTCATCTGCCTTCTACCTTGCCTTTTAATAGTAACACAGATCATGATTCTGTTATTCTCTCAAAGATGAAGCCTGATAACTTAGGCTCAACTTTCTCACTTCCCTTTTTCTTGAAACTCTTTTTGCTCCTCACTTACCTGCTCATTAATCACCATGTCCTATACATTTCAGAATATTCTATCTGAATCAAGGATTTTATACACAGATAAATACACTCAGATAAGTATAGCAGTTGGTTTAACTTAGGTGTCTCTACTTTTCTTCAATGGATATTTCCTAATCAAGTTGTGATGCTAATCTTTACCTTCAATATAAGTCTCTTTTAAATGTCTGGATTCACCTTGGGGCAAGCGCTGATTTGCAGGTTCGATGTTCAGCAACTCTCCTTAGCGCTTTCCCTGGAAACAGTGTTCAGAACCGCAGTAAACAGAACTGTCAGTAATAAATCAATTAACTCTAAAGAACTGTGACGTGAGATATCAGGCTCTGTCTTGTTCCCCAATGTTGGCAGATTTCCTATCCTGAGAGTGGCATCATCTGACACTCACCTATAAACTCAGCTTTAGCCCAGGTCCAGGAACACTCCAGACCTTGGATCTCATGGATTTCTTGAGTTCTAGCTCACTAGTGTCCAACTAGGAATCAATAAGGTTACCTAGAAGCATTAATGAACTATTTTCAATATTTCAAAATACCTAATGCAAAATTATCATTGGTCTATAAAGCATCATTTACATATAGGCTAAATAGTGTCAAATGTCTTTGCATTTAATTGGAATTATATCGATTGTGTGTACTTCCATATTATCTCAGAGTTTACTCTAGAGTAATACTTATTTTGGTTTTGGATGTTTACTTGATTACTTTGTCTCTCTCAAGATCATATAGTGTTGAACCTGGCTCATTCATTTGACAGACAGTTGATAAACAGTATATTCCAGATCTTGTGCTAGGCACTGAGGATAAAGAAATAAGAGACTTCATGCTGCTTTCAGTCTACTCCTAATGTGACTGGAGAGGGAGGTAAGCCAATAATGCAATGTGAAGTGATAAGTATATCAACATAGCTTTGTTAGAACACAGAGAACAGACACGACTCAGAATGAGCAGAGACTGGAATTAACATGTGGCAGTATGCCTCTTTGCTTCCATTGTCCTTGCAAGAAAAAGTTTCCTAGCTATTTCTGATCTTAACTTGGTCTTTAACTGCTTGTCTCTTGAACATTTTTCCCACTCCTTCTACTAGTTTCTTTTGTTATTTATACCCTCCCTCCAGAGGAGCTGACAAGAGTTTCTTCTCTTCTTACGTGACTTTATTTTTGCACCTGTTAAAGGGAGTCCTGTTGATGTGATCTCAGCCATTTTCTTTGTCTACTAAGGTGGAATTCTTTCAGGGGTTATCTCCAGATCCATATTTATCCTTGAACTTTTGAACTGCTGTGACTTAGGTGTTAATAATCCAGGTACCTTTTCAGAGCTTTGGTCTTCTCAAAAGAGGAAAAAATATTATGCTATGTTCTAATATTTCCATCAAAGAAAGATGCTAACTGCCTTTATAAATTTAAAGATTGTAACCCTAGAATTCTCATTTCTTTATGGTTATTCTGGAGGTGACAAAAATAAAAGGAAGACTAGCCATCTTATTTGCACATCCACTGAATCATCCTTTTCTGATAAGTACAGATTTTCCTCTAATGAAATACTGTTTCATCAAACTACCTATGAAATAACTGTACAAGCATTCTAATGTACTCTACCCAAGGATAGAGTTATGTTAAATTTCTTATAAAATAGTTCTTTTGTTATCACAGTTTTTGAATACAGAGGATATATATGTTTGAACAAAACAGAATCATTGAAAAGCAAGTATAGCCATTCTCTGACAGGAGAAAAAAAATCACTGTGACATTATTTTACAAGAACCAAGATTTTAAAAAATGGGTGCAGCAGAAATTTTAATGATTATATTTGCTTGTTGAATTTTAATTTCATCACTTAATTGATATTTTATATTTAGTATCAACTCATACTGCAGATAGTTATATGAAAGCTTTAAAGACTTACAAATAAAGAAAAAGAAAGACACTTATTGCTTGTTAGTGAGATTATTGTTTTTGTCAATTTCAACAAAAGTTCCTCTCATGGACTGTGTCTTTAAAAGTAAGCATTAAATAATATGTTCTATGGATTCAGCTTGACATGGTTCCCCCTGGGCTTCAGGGGGTGACATCTCCTTTACCAGCTCAATAGCTGAACTCCTGAAATATTAGCTTTGTGTGCTGAAGGAGAAGAGAATTTGCGGCTGGAGGATTGCTTTCTAATTTACTCGAGATTTTCTGATAACTTTGCCTTTCTGGTTTTTGGCATCAGTGATCTAAATTGACAGATCAGTTGGGGGCAGAAACATACACTTGTCAGGTTCTTTCCAAAAGTGAGTCTGAGACCTAATGCTGCTTCCCAAGAACAGCTGCTGCTCTGCCTGCTCAAGGCCACCCCTACTGGAAATTGCTGCAGTAGACTGATGGGTTCAGATACAGACAAAATGACTGCTTAGTGGTAAAGTCATGGCAGAACCATGTGGTAAGTCAAGGAAATAAATAGAATTTTGTTACTTAATAGAATAGTTTTAAATCTCACAGTGAATAGAAATGGTGGATAATACCACACTGTGTTATTTCACTGTTATATATGACAGTTATGTCATCTTCTCCAAACTCAAAAGAACAACCATCATAAGAGTTTATGTTTAATGGCCCTTGAGCACAGATTAATTAAAAGAAACTAGCAAAACAATCTGAAAACGCACTGAGACACTAACCATTTCTTATTCAAAAATTACATGCATCTAATATTCACATATTCCATATATGGAATTGGATTGTATAGTATGTGCTTGACAAGGGCTTTTGCCCATCCAAACCAAAGTTAAAAGTGAAGGCGATAGACCCACCAAAGCAGTTCGAAAATGAGAGAAATAAGATCATGTGGTGATAAAGAAAATTTTTAGAGACGTTTCAAGTTTCTTCATCTCTATGTGACTGCCTAAAATCAAATTTCAACCACCCCATTACTGGACTACTCTAAGTAGTTTTTCTGCTTTCATTATGTGCCCATGTCATCCATCCCCCTCCTGGGGGGCTGAGTGATCTTTGCAAAAATTAATCAGGCTACATTGCATCCCTTCTTAAGTTCCGGTTGCAGTCTACAGAGTATCGCACTCTTCCATAGGCTCCCAGCTCTACACCATCTTCTCTTGGTCCCCACCTCTGTGATGCCATTTCTGACTACTCTTCCAATTACTCTTTATAATTCAGATATACTGAATTTCTCTCTGTTTCTGTAACTGTTCAAGCTGTCTCTCATTTCTGTGTCTTTACATTTCCTGTATTCTTTGCCATAGACCCTTTCCCTTCTGGATTGTTTTTCATTCTCTGTTAAGATCAAATCACCAGAGAGGCCTTCCCCCATCAACCCCCATTTAGGTCTCCTAGGTTAATCAGTTCTTATTACATTATCCTCTTTTATTTTCTTCAGAATACTTGTTACTATCTGATTTTTATTTCTAGTCCACCTCCACCCACCTTTTGAATGTTTCATGAGGGTGGAAACATTGTCTGTCTTATTCATTGCTTTATTCCCAGTGTCTAGAACAATATTTGAAACATAGTATATGCACAATGAATATTTGCTGAATGATAAATGTTAAGTTTCTTTCATTTGGACCCAATAGTCTGATTCTAACTTTAGGTCAAATTGCATCATATTGATAGAGGTAGAGTAGGGTAATCAAATAGTTCAGAAATCCCACTAGGGCATTGTAGATAGAGAGGGAACTTTAAGGGGTTTTGGGAAACCGCAGTTAAGTTAATGATCACTCAGGAAAGCAATGGGAAAATCCTGAAACAATGTGGACTTGCTTGACTCATAAAGCAGGGCAAGTCACTTAGCATCAAAGCCAGACAGGCTCGCTTAATAACAAAACCAAGCTAACTTGCTCAGCAACAAAACCATGCAATGGAGCCACGAGTCATGCCTCAAGACAGTAAAGCAATAGTGGAAAAATAAAGCCTACATCCTGCCCAGTGATGTCAACAAGTTAATGACCCCTGGGACATGCTCTCTGTACAAAAACAATAATTTAGGGAAAGGTGACATTTCAAAGTGAAAGACCCTCATTATACTGAGACCTGAAATAATTTTTTCATAGTGCCATGACAGTCCCAGATGCGCCAATATAGGGTCAAAAACTCCCCTGCCCGACATGTAGGAGGAGTTAATGATGGAAGACTGGAAGAACGAGGAAGAAAGTGGTCTTCTCTCTCTTCCCTCTTTTCCTTTGATTATAAAAATGTAACCCACTAAGTACCTGGGGCAGTGCAACACTCTCCTGCCCACGTGTAAACCTCACAAGTGTCCTATTCTAATACATCACTTCTTATTCTAATAAATCACTTCTATCACTTTGCCTCTCCCTGAATTCTTTTCTGTGCTGAGACATAAAGAACTGGAGCTCCTCGGAGTCCCTGAAACCTCACCTAGCGGTTTCAGTATCAGTTTCTTGTGGATTCTATTCTCAGATTCTGTGACCTCAGAGGGTTTTCATGATTTACCTTTATTTCCTAAGCCTGGAAGAACTCCACACTAGATTTTATTATGGAGCAGGGATTGTTTTCTATGAGAATGCTATGATTTACAAGATCCCCCCTACAATGCATTCTGGAGTAAGTTAGGGTATAAATGTATTTCAAATTAAAAGTAGATATATGGATGCCATTCCTGGCAACCCTTTTCCCACAAGCTGTGCGTTTTGTATATGTAAGTTTGTATGACTTAATTTCTAGGTTTCTTTTTTTATCCATTTCTGGCACTTTCTATGGTTGTATCATAATGAAAAAAACAAGATCCTTCAACAACAAATGGGGTATCTTTGCATCCTCCATCTTGTTCCACAATATACACATACACACACATAAGTCAGAAATAGGAATTTTCAAAGAAACTGCTCTCATACACACCACACAGGTATAATCCACAGTATAAAAACCAAAGATATAAGCTGTCTGAGAAAGGAAAATAAGAAACCTAAAACACATTTCTCCTTTTTAAAAGAGAATCAGCTTTAATTTAAGTAAAACTGCAATGCAGATCATAGAGAACTGAAAATATATTTAAAAATCAGGTGTGGTACTTCAAATGTATCCCTTTATGCAGATAAGACAGCCAAATTTATAAGCTTTTAAACTAAACAATGAGCATTGGTTAACTGCAGATCAAATTGAAACAAAGTTCTCAAGTAGAACTAAATTTAATTACACTCTGTTCTCCATCAAAAGTGACAGATTTTTCTATTATATTTTCCTGACATTGAATAAAATAAGAAAAAAATTGCTTTTATTGTCACATTGTTTTATTGCAAAGCCTCTTTCTATCCATCTAAATTATACCTTTATATTTGTATGGAAGTCAAAGTTTGAATAACACGTTTGAGTTAATTATGGAAAACTATAAAAAAAAAAAATCTCAGCTAGCTAGAAGATGAATTATACCTAATTTTAATCTCTTCAGAGATAATTAAACCCAAAATGCACTTTTAAGGTTTTGGAATTATATTAACATTATTACTCCTTTCTTACCTCCTAGTTTCTGTTGTTATTATTGTTGTTATTGTTTTCTAAAATCTACACATACCATGGTGGAGATTTGCATTTTGGAACTGGCTATTTCAGCGTGCAGTCTCCTTTGTGCAGATGTTACCATGAAGTTGAAATAAAAGTGCTTCTAACAGTTTCCAATTTTAAATACAACATATAATTCTAAATACAAATCTACTATGCAAATTTGTAGGTACTCACTGAATTAAATTTTGGTGTGAGGGAGAAAATAAAAAAAACAAAATCACCTGCATGTAATAACATCTATGTAATTTTATAATGTGCAATATTTTCTGCATAGCTACTGGAGATGTAATACCATCATAGGAGGAATACACATTCTGTTGGCAGAAAGGAAAGAAGTACATGATATGATAAGGGCTATGGTAGGAGCAAGTTTAAGGTTTGTACTAGGAGGACTTGCTGGAATTTAAACTGAAGTTTAAAAAATGGTTAAAAGTTATATAGTTCTTGGGACTTCCCTGGCAGTCCAGTGGTTAAGACTCCGTGCTCCCAGTGCAGGGGGCATGGGTTCCATCCCTGGTCAGGGAACTGAGATTCTGAAAGCAGCATGGCACAACCAAACCCCCCCCAAAAACAAAATAATAATAATAAATAACAATTAAAGAGGTATATAGTTCTCATGTCACAACAACAGAACTTTCAAAGACCTCGATGTGAGGTATATTTGAAGAGTAAGAAAAAATCCTGTATGACTGGAATAAAGTATGAATAGGCCTTTCTGGGGATCTGTATGTACTGGTGAGGAACTATCAACTCCTTTCCTCATTTCCCTTCCTTCTCAATACCTGGAAATAACTCAATTCTGGTAAAAGTTTTTTCTCTATCTCCTTAAGCCTCCAACATCTCCTCTCTCCTCTCAGACTCACCTGATATCTTTGTTCTTTATTTCATTGAAAAAATAGGAGAAATCAGATGAGAACTTTTTAGATTACTGCCCTCCCACCTCAATGCAAATCACCAAGTCAACCAACCTACCTACGTACTCAACCACATATCTGTCCTTCTTCCTATTAAAATGAAAGGGTCATGTGCCTAAGACCAATTCCTCTACTTAATGGCCTGGGTTTCAGCCCCTTACACATATTCCTGGACATCCATTTTGCAGTTGGCTTCACTCTTTCTCTCTGTGGTGGGTGTTTTTTTTTTTTTTTCTCTACTGTACTGTTCACATCAGAATATAAATATTATGTGATGTCTCCCACCTCAAAAAAGAACCTCTTCTGAGCCCACAATCCACTCTAATCCACTCTAGTGCTCCATTTGTCTGATCCCATTTACAGACACACACACTTACATACATATACACACACGCATACATTATCTCAAGGGTGGTCTATATTCATTATTTTACTTCATCTTCTTCTACTCTTTTAAAAACTCTCCCTAAATAAGCTTTGCTCCCATTACTCTGTGAAAATTCTTTTGTCAAAGCCATTAATGGACTCCATGTTGCCAAATTCAATGGTCTTTTTTCCAGTCCTTAATAAACTCTTCAGCTTTTGATACATTTCATCACTACCACCGTCTTGTTTTCTTTACTCAGCATCAAAGATATAATTTTCTTCTTTTTCTTCCTTTCTCAATGAATACTACTGTTTAGTCTCCTTTCTGGTTCTTCCTCATTTTTCCAACCTCCAAATAATGGAGTGGCCCATTACTGAGTCTTCAGCTAGAATCTGTACCTATGTACTGCATCTAGAATTCAAGTCCTTCACTTCACTTCCATTTCTACAATCTTAGTCCAAACCACCATCACCTCTCACCTGATCTACTACTTTTGCTTTTGCTCTTTTCACTACATCCACAATGGACTTCTTCTATTTCAGCATGTGCCTCCTTCCAGGCATTAGCTCTCTGTGTCTAAAATATTCTTACCTTGGTGTTTGGATATCACTTCTTTCACATCTCTGATCAAAAGTCACCATGCTAGAGAGATCATGATATAACATACTACCTAAAATCACAATTTTCTCCCCTCCCCTTATCCCACTTTATTTTCTTTCTAGCCCTTGTCTTGACTTGATTTTATTATTTGTTTGTTATTTTCCACCTTTCACTAGATTACAAAGCACCAAAAGAGCAGTCTTGGTTTTGTTTTCTGCTATATTCCCAGTGATTAGAATTCTGCCTAGAACAGAGTTGCCACTGAAAATTTCTTATTAAATTATTACCTAACAAAATTACTGTCTCACAAAATAGGATCTAGGGGAGGAGACGATAATTCTGTACTCCAAAAGAGGTGGGGGAAAAACAGAATAAAACTGAGAATGAAACAGCCTTTTGCATGCAGTTGTGTTTAATATGTTAGGATTCTAATAAGGTATTCAAAATTTCATAGTCTTTAGAAACTATTTTGGATTTACCTATTTTTCTCTTGCCAAACTTAGTTTGTCTTCATTTGCGGCAGGGATGGCAGATGGGACCTTTCTATTTTTGAAAATACATTCCTGATGGTAAAGTGTTTTAGGCATAAAATGTAACATCTTCAATACCTGTTTCCCTAAATCCACATCCTTCCCCCCCAAACACATATAATCTCACCTTTCTGACATACACACACAGTTGTTTAAAAATGTTCTGAATCCCTTGATGACAAGATTTATGCACTCATGTTAAATCTCCTGAACCTTTACCTTCACCAGACAAGCATTGCTTCCTTTGTATTACAAAGAAAGGGTCGGTTGCATAACTTCATGTGTTTTAAAGCAAGTCAAATTATTTCAGAACTTACGTTTAAAGATTAAAGTTGGAGTGAGCAAACTTAGGATAAATATTAAAAACTAAATCCATCTCTTTAGGCCCAAACAGGGTTGCCACTAACATGCAAAGATAGCAGGAGAGAGTTCAAAGAAAGGATCTAAGAGAGATATTTATGTTCTGACTGGAGCCCACGGCATATTTAGTTTTTGGATAGAAGCTTGATACCTGACAGTGATCATTTCCCTACCATCAATCAAGAGAATAAATTTATACCTTGTATCTTGAATCTGTTCCAAAGTTCATACTTAGAATTTCAAAGCCATCATGTGCTCAGGAAACATCTTTTAAGACTGGGGATAATGGAATGGAGAGACAGATAAATAGAAATGAGATGCAGAAGTAGTCAGAGCATAAATTATTTGGACCAGGGTAGTTTTGACTACCTTCATTGGTTTTTTAAAAAAAATATAATATAAGCAGGTACATGCATTTTTTTAAATGACAAAACCAATCAACTACTATACAGAAAATTTGCAAAACAGAAAAAATACATGTAAACTCAGTACCATGACATAAATACTGTTATTGTTTTAGGGTAATTATTCTAAATTTTCTTTATTTCCCATGCATTTTAAAAGCTTGTATCACTTATGTTTCTTCTTATCATGCTAACGTCAGAATAATATATCAAAATGCCTTTCCATGGATCACCTCTGCCTATTTAGGACCTCTAGTCTCCTCAAATCCCTTCCCATCTTGTTTTGTTTTCCCCAGGAAGTGTTTCAAGTGTATGTATGAAATAGTCTTCTTGCTTCCATTTGACTTCTATCATTTTCTTCTCACCAGTATTGGCTCATGATTTTGATACCTTCTGAGACTGCCTATGCCACTGTTCTTTTCATTCCCATGGCTTCTGAAGCCTGCCTTAGGCACTAATAAGGCTGAGATGCTGCTGTGATGTCCTCTAAAAACACGTCCCACAGGAACGATTCCCTCTCACAGCTCAGAGAGCGTCTATTTCATATTCCAATGAGCACCAATAGTACCTCTAGGTAGAGACGTAATGTCCTAGTCATCACCACTGCTGACACACTTTTCTAAATGTTAATGTGTCTCATGTTCCCAGTGCCTCACTAGAAGATTTCATAAATATTCCTGCTTTATAATAGCATCTTTCCATTTGGACTCAGGCACAAGCTTCCTCAGGATAAAATAACTGATATTTCAAGGGACTTAGCCCCTCATGTAAATGAATTCTTGATAGGTCCAATATGGCAGTTCTGTTATCATGCATCAGTTTTCAGTATTTTAACATGTAATATAGAATAGATTTTCAAATTTAGGTCCTTGCTAAATATAGTTATGATTATAGTATATTATCCTGATTGTTTTTACTTAACATTACATAATTAGCATCTTTCATGAGTCTGTATTTTAATGTAATGTTCATAATTTTTATAGTTTAGTATATGTGTTTGAGAGAATTCAGTGCAAAAATAGGGGTATCTGATCCAAATAATCCTTTCTCCTAGCATGTTAACATTATTTTGTGTGTATGGTAGAGGAAAAGAAATAAAATAATAAATGTTTTGGTGTTACTATTCCATAATGGAGTTAAATGATGTAGTAGTACAGCTAGAAACATGAGCCAGAATTTTTCCTTATCTTAATATTAGACTAGAACTGCATGTTCTAAGTTTCTGACTCATGACTTTAATATTCTCCATGTACCTCTCTCTTCAAGTACAATAACATGTTGTTTCAGTAAATCTTACGCATGACCTCCTTGTACAGTTTGTTCATTTCAACAAATATTTATTGAACTACATTATGCATTGAGCACTGTGTTAGATGTTGTGGGTACAAAGGAACAATAAGATAGGGTTCCTGCTCTGAGCCACATGGCTCCTTTTCTCCAGAAACTGTATATCCACATCCATCACTTCTATCTACTGACTTTTTTGCAAACAAGGAAAAAAATCTAATAGAAAAGGAGAATAAAACCAGAAGGAATCAATTAAATATTCCTCAGGGAAACTTATTAGAATAGAAAAAAGATGAAGACCAAAAAAGATCAATAGCTTAAAATTTTACCTGAGTGCACCACTATTTATCAATAGATGATTTTAATTTAAGATGCCTTTTTATGTCTATTTTATACCAAATCTAAAATGCATGCAATAAATGCTTTTTGTAAAAATATCTATTTAAACCAACGGAATAAATACCTTTGACATGAAGTAAGAAGAGCCTTTTGAACCCTCAAAGAGAGTTTCTGGAGCTTTCTATTAATCAGCGGAAGCATTTAAAGCCAGTATTGGTGGAGGCTGGGTTGGGGGGAGACAACAGTAAGCTCACATTCACAGGATTTGTCTGCACTCTAGTAGAGGGAATACTGAATTTTCCCTTTGAAACAGAAGGAATAAGGATTTGCATTTTTGACAGTGATTCCTCATTCCACTAAATCCTAATGTTTTCTGTTTATGTATGTAAGACTCTTATTTAAAACAACAAAAACATTTAGTCAGCAAGAAACAGTTAGATGTATGTCATTACAATATATATATTCACCACAGCTTGGAGAATTAATTCTTGTTAGGATCAGCAAAGTCAAACTAAACAAACAGAGCCTGTCAACTGACTAACTCCTCAGGGAAGGAATCTCCTCTAGATAGTGAATGTTTCAGGGATTATCAAAACCATTGTCGAGAAAGTGTGAATTTGTGCTTTCTTATGTCCAGAGGGATCATGAAATGTATAAAGATTAGGAAAGAGAAAATAATTAGTTGATGCTTTTCCTAATTTTGCTTCATATACTATAACTAGTATTATCTATAAATCAATGAGCAACCTGAATATTAGTGACCATCAATGTTCAAATATATTAGAAAGCAAATGAAAAATAGTTATAAATATTGAATAATTAATTATAGTTGTAACCTCTCACATAATGATATAGGCACATGTGTTCACAAAATACAATCTAGATGCCTATTTCTTAAGACATGAATTATAAGAATAATGAGTAAAAACAAATATTATTTATATTCATATAAAATAATTTATTTTAATTAGATTTTTTTTTCTTCTTGGAGAAAATATCTCAGTTATATAAATCAGAAATTATAGTTTTGTGCCTAACATATTGGGAGAATATGGGGAGCATGAAGATATTTCGGTGGATGCAAACACATGTAATTCAAAATTACGCCAAAATTCAAATTGGGAATTAGAGACTAAGAATGGAGAATACTATGTGTGCATTTGTGTGTTCTTTGTTTTAATTCTTAATTTAGGTTGGTTATATTTCAAATTAATACAGCAAATATTTTTCAGTCGGAGCCATGATGTGGATTAGGTCTCAGGGATAATGGAATGACTACCACATAGTTTTTGCCTGTAAGTAGCTTGAAATCTAGTAATGGTACAAAGAAGCACATAATCATATACAGTTATCTCTTGGCATCTACTATCTGAGGGAGACTGGTTCCAGGTACTCCCCCCCACACCTCCACAGATACCAAAGTCTGCCAATGCTAAAATCCTTTATATAAAATGGTGTCGTATTTGCATATGAGTTATGTACATCCTCCTGTATACTTTAAATCATCTCTAGATTACTTATAATACCTAATACAATGTAAATATTATGTAAATACATGCTGGTGAACGGCAAATCCAAGTTTTGCTTTTTGGAATTTCTGTAATTTTTTTTCCAAATATCTCTGATCTGTAGTTGACTGAATCCACGGAAGATGCTGAAACAGAATAGAAAGGTCTGACTGCAAAAGTAAAAACAAAATGAGCATCATAAAAGATTTTTAAAAAGAGTTGCGTTTTCCAGGGTAGAGCGGAATAGACTTCTGTCAGGAACAGTCAGGAAAAGCTTCATGGTGAAAGTGATGAAGGACAATTTAGTTTATACAGCAGGAAATAGTATTAGACTTAACTTCTATAAGCAAATTACCAGCTTATATTTAATTTGTAAGAAAGCACAGTATTAAAAAAGCATAACATGGTTGTGTAGAAGTATTTTCAAGGTGAACAATACAAAATATTGTCCTTTTAAAGAGAGGAGAGAATACTTCCACTCTTTTACCTCCATTTCTGCCTATCCATGCCCTGGCAAGTTCCCATGGGGAGAGAAGATGTTAATCTTATTGATCAGAATGTAAAACATTTTAATTGCTCCTCATTAGAATGAAAGCTCCTGTTGAGGGCAGGGATTTTTGTAGGTTGTATTTATTGATATGTCTTTAAACCCTAGAACACTGCCTGGTATATAATAGGTACTTATAAATATGTACTGAATGAATGAAAAGGCACTAACAATGGTGGCTATGATGCATTTTTAAGTGGTTGTTTACATCTATCACACTGTGTGCTCTTTGAAGGTAGGAACTACTTCTTAATTGACTTTTATAAACATATAGATGTGTTGAGAAATGTTTAATACTTTGGAATGATTGGGTGTCAGAAAAAAATATTAATGAGGAGCCCCACAAGCTACATGAAAAGGGCAAATGTCTTGGCATTTCAAATAGAATAAATTTAAGTAAACAAGCTATCAAACATTTAAAGGAAGTCAAATAGGTTTTGACCTTTTCAATTTCATCCATCCTTTAACCCAAAGACATTATTAGATTTAAATTACAATGCTTGTATAAATGAATTTCAGTTGAACTAGTTATCTTTGTGAGAAAACGAAATGTATCCAGTGTCAGTTGATCTAACTATGTGGTGGAAAATAAGAATTTGTCACAAAGGAGAGGTTGATGATGCCAACTTATTGCTTTTGCTATTGCAGGAAAAGACTTGAAAACACAAGTTGCACTTCCATGTGTTTATTTGGGATCACTCCAAAAGAAAAAACTCTAAGCAACACAAAAGGAATTTCACCTTTGCCATTTACAGGATGAAGCAAAGGATTTTGAAGAATTTCTTTCCCCAGATTTGTAGCAAAGATGTCTCTGGAAATTTGACCTTTAACAGATGACTATCTACTTCAAGCACTCTCCTTTTCTTACTTTCTTCTGAATTTACATGCCAAACAGGAAAAGTAATTTCCATTACATTATGAACTGGTCATCCCCTCCCTTACTGCATTTTCTCAGGGTCAACACTATCTTGAGCAGTAATGGAAGCCTACTATAGCTGAGGTGGTAGAAGGACCTGCTCAAATTGAAATAAAACTCTATCTTAAAATTTATGCCTGAAGTTTAGTATCATTGATGGTTCTGGTAATCAGATATAATGAGGTAGAAAGCTATAGAAATTACAAATCAGATATTTCCCACTAATAGAAATTTTCTAAAACATCCCCTTTAAGCAAATTATTTGCATAATAAGTGACAAAGATGATATTTTCCACATAGTTGAAAAGAGAATGTTTCTGGCTCTAAGCAATTTTTAAGCTAAAAGAGATAACTTATCCTTAGGCAAGATTCACTAAAAATATATTGATTTTTTCTGTGTGTGTGAATTCTCATATATTTGGAATATATGAAAAACTCCTGCTTTGTTATTATATATGTGTACCTAAGTGGTGGGCTACAGTTTGCCTTTCTAATCATCTGCCTACCTAATTACCTATGCAATATTTAGAATGGAACTGGGTTGTTGTGAAGCAGAGTTTTAATTAACCAAAGAAGAATCTAGTTCTGGAAATCACATGTGTACTAGAATCATCATAATCTAGATGCTAATAAATAATGCCTTGGGGGCAGAGTCAAGACAGCAGAGTAGGAGGACATGGAGTTTGCATCTCCTCACAACTAGGGCACCTACTTTGACAACCAAGGGGATGGGAGGAACACCCAAGTGACCAGGTAGCATGTTGAGGGGAGTGGGGGTGGGGGAGGAGAAGTGGAGGCAGGATGGGACCTGCACCCCTGAGGGGCAGCTGGGGAGGGGAGGGGTTCCTATGGGTGGAGAGGCCCACTCACCACGAGTGGATCAAGGGGGATGGGGAGAGACCCTCAGGGGTTTGGAGGACTGGAGGGGAATGCGGCTAGTGTTTCCCCTGCCCACTTGGGCCCCAGGGAGCCTGCTGGAGTCCCAGGCCTGGTCCTCCATCCTCTGAGGCCCCCTCTGGCTGCGTGGGTCATGGGGGCATGGGAGGGAGGCGGGGAGGTAGAGTAGAGGTGAACAGGGAGGGACCCTTGGGGATTGGAGGATGGGGGGAAATGTGGCTGGAATTTCCTCCACACAATCGGGTCCTGGAGAGCCTGCTGAGGTCCTGGGCCTGATCCTTTGCACTCTGGGGCCAGAGGCACTCTGGGGCCCCCTATGGCCTGTGCTGAGCCTAAGCCCTGCCCCCCAACACCCCAGGGCCTTTTCTGGCCTTGTGGGTCCTGAGCATAGGGCCCACCCCCCACCTAAACCCCACCCCACCTAAGCCCTGCCCCCATCTAGGTCCCATCCCCCACAGCCAAGGCCTTTTCCAGCCTTTTATCTTTTTTTGCTATTGTGGTTCTATTTTACCTTCTGGTTGTTGTTTCATTTATATTTTTATTTTTTCTAATATACCCATTAGTTTTCTAACTTTATTTTATTTTTTATTTGTTATTGTCCTGATCCTTTTTTTTTTTTTCCACGCTACATGGCTTGCACGATCTTGGTTCATGGGCCAGGGGTCAGGCCTGAGCTCCTGTGGTGGGAGCACTGAGTCCGAACCACTGGACTAACAGAGAACCTCAGATCCCAGGGAATATTATCGGAATGAAGTCTCCCGGAGGTCCTCATCTCGGCACCAAGACCCAGCTCTACCCAACTGCATGCAAACTCCAGTGCTGGAAGCCTCAGGCCAACCAACCAGTAAGACAGGAACTCAGTCCCACCCATCAAAAAAAAAAATGAGGGCTTCCCTGGTGGCGCAGTGGTTGAGAATCTGCCTGCCAATGCAGGGGACACTGGTTCGAGCCCTGGTCTGGGAAGATCCCACATACCACGGAGCAGCTGGGCCCGTGAGCCACAACTACTGAGCTTGTGCGTCTGGAGCCTGTGCTCTGCAACAAGAGAGGCCGCGATAGTGAGGGGCCCATGCACTGCAATGAAGAGTGGCCACTGCTCGCCGCAACTGGAGAAAGCCCTCGCACAGAGACGAAGACCCAACACAGCTAAAAATAAATAAATAAATTTATTAAAAAAAAAAATGAGATGACAAAAAATGTGTTACAGATGAAGGAGCAAGGTAAAAAACTACAAGACAAAATAAATGAAGGGAAAAAAGGCAACCTACCTGAAAAAGAATTCAGAGTAATGATAGTAAAGATGATCCAAAATCTCGGAAATAGAATGGAGGCATGGATCGAGAAAATACAGGAAATGTTTAACAAAGACCTAGAAGAATTAAAGAACAAACAAACAGAGATGAACAACACAAAAACTGAAATGAAAAATACACTAGAAGGAATCAATAGCAGAATAACTGAGGTAGAAGAACGAATAAGTGAGCTGGAAGATACAATGGTGGAAATAACTGCCAAAGAGCACAATAAGAAAAAAGAATGAAAAGAATTGAGTACAGTTTCAGAGACCTCTGGAACAACACTAAATGCACCAACATTTGAATTATAGGGGTCCCAGAAGAAGAAGAGAAAAAGAAAGGGTCTGAGAAAATATTCAAAGAGATTATAGTCAAAAACTTCCCTAACATGGGAAAGGAAATAACCATCCAAGTCCAGGAAGCACAGAGAATACCATACAGGATAAACCCTAGGAGAAACACACCAAGACACATATTAATCAAACTGACAAAAATTAAACTCAAAGAAAAAATATTAAAAGCATCAAAGGAAAAGCAACAAATAACATACAAGGAATCCCCATAAGGTTATCAGCTGATTTCTCAGCAGAACTCTGCAGGCCAGAAGGGAGTGGCAGGACATATTTAAAGTGATGAAAGGGAAAAACCTACAACAGAGATTACTCTGTCAGCAAGGATCTCGTTCAAATTCAACAGAGAAATAAAAAGCTTTACAGACAAGCAAAAGCTAAGAGAATTCAGCAGCACCAGACCAGACCAGCTTTGCAACAAATGCTAAAGAATTTCTTTAGGCAGGAAACACAAGAGAAGAAAAACGCTTACAAAAACAAACCCAAAACAATTAAGAAAATGGTAATAGGAACATACATATCGACAACTACCTTAAATGTAAATGGATTAAATGTTCCAACCAAAAGACACAGACTGGCTGAATGGATACAAAAACAAGACCTGTATATATGCTGTCTACAAGAGACCCACTTCAGACCTAGGGACACATACAGACTGAATGTGAGGGGTTGGAAAAAGATATTCCATGCAAATGGAAATTAAAAGAAAGCTGGAGTAGCAACACTAATACCAGATAAAATAGACTTTAAAATAAAGACTGTTACTAGAGATAAGGAAGGACACTACATAATGATCAAGGGATCAATCCAAGAAGAAGATATAACAATTGTAAATATTTATGCACCCAACATAGTAGCACCTCAGTACATAAGGCAAATGCTAACAGCCATAAAAGGGGAAATAGACAGTAACACAATAACAGTAGGGGACTTTAACACCCCACTTACACCAAAGGACAGATTTTCCAGACAGAAAATAAATAAGGAAACACAAGCTTTAAATGACACAATAGACTGATAGATTTAATTGATATTTATAGCACATTCCACCCAAAAGCAGCAGAATACACTTTCTTCTCAAGTGCACATGGAACATTCTCCAGGATAGATCACATCTTGGGTCACAAATCAAGCATCAGAAACATAAGAAAATTGAAAATCAAGCATCATTTCCGACCACGATGCTATGAGATTAGAAATCAATTACAGGAAAAAAAACCCTGTAAAAACCACAAACACATAGAAGCCAAAAATTCACTGCTAAATAACCAAGAGATCAGTGAAGAAATCAAAGAGGAAATTAAAAAAATATCAAGAAACAAATGACAACAAAAACACAATAACCCAAAACCTATGGGATGCAGCAAAAACAGTTCTAAGAGGGGAGTTTATAGCAATTCAATCTCACCTCAAGAAACAAGAAAAGTCTCAAGTAAACAATCTAACCTTACACCTAAAGCAACTAGAGAAAGAAGAACAAAGAAAACCCAAATTCAGTAGAAGGAAAGAAAACATAAAGATCAGAGTAGAAATAAATGAAATAGAAATGAAGAAAAAAATAGCAAAGATAAATAAAACTACAAGTTGGTTCTTTGAGAAGATAAAGTTGAGAAATCTTTAGTCAGACTCATCAAGAAAAAAAAGGAGAGGACACAAATCAATAAAATTCAAAATGAAAAAGGAGAAATTACAACTGACACCGCAGAAATACAAAGGATCATAAGAGACCACTACAAGCAACTGTATGCCAATAAAATGGGCAACCTGGAAGAAATGGACAAATTCTTGGAAAGGAACAATTTTCCAAGACGGAACCAGGAAGAATTAGAAAATGTAAACAGACCAATCACAAGTAATGAAAATGAAACTGTGATTAAAAATCTTCCAACAAACAAAAGCCCAGGACCAGATGGCTTCACAGGCGCATTCTATCAAACATTTAGAGAAGAGCTAGCACTTATCCTTCTCAAACTCTTCCAAAAAATTGCAGAGGGAGGAACACTCCCAAATTCATTCTATGAGGCCACCATCACCCTGATACCCAAACCAAAGATATCACAAAAAACGAAAATTACAGACCAATATCACTGATGAACATAGATGCAAAAATCCTCAACAAAATACTAGCAAACAGAATCCAACAACACATTATAAGGATCATACATCATGATCAAGAGGGATTTATCCCAGGATGCAAGGATTCTTCAATATATGCAAATCAATCAATGTGATACACCATATTAACAAATTAAAGAATAAAAACCATATGATCATCTCAATAGATGCAGAAAAAGCTTTTGACAAAATTCAACACCCATTTATGATTAAAAACTCTTCAGGAAATGGGCAGAGAGGGACCTACCTCAACATAATAAAGGCCATATACGACAAAATCACAGCAAACATCATTCTCAATGATGAAAAACTGAAAGCATTTCCTCTAAGATCAGGAACAATACAAGGATGTCCACTCTTGCTACTCTTATTCAACACAGTTTTGGAAGTCCTAGCCACAGCAATCAGAGAAGAAAAAGAAATAAAAGGAATATCAATTGGAAAAGAAGTGAAACTGTCACTGTTTCCAGATGACATGATACTATACATAGAAAATCCTAAAGATGCCACCAAAAAACTACTAGAGCTAATCAATGAATTTAGTAAAGTCACAGGATACAAAATTAATACACAGAAATCTCTTGCATTAATTAATTAGTTAATGTTAATGTTAATACACTAACAACAAAAGGTCAGAAAGAGAAATTAAGAAAACAATGCCATTTACCATCACAACAAAAAGAATAAAATACCTAGGAATAAATCTAGGTGAAAGACCCTTATTCAGAAAACTATAAAACAGTAATGAAAGAAATCAAAGATGACACAAACAGATGGAGAGATATACCACGTTCTTGGATTGGAAGAATCAACATTGTGAAAATGACTATACTACCCAGAGCAATCTACAGATTCAGTGCAATCTCTATCAAATTGCCAATGGCATTTTTAACAACATTAGAACAAAAGATTTTACAATTTTATGGAGACACAAAAGATCCCGAATAGCCAAAGCAATCTTGAGAAAGAAAAAATGGAGCTGAAGGAATCGCGTGTCCTGACTTCAAATTATCCTACAAATCTACAGTAATCAAGACACTATAGTACTGGCACAAAAACAGAAATATAGATTAATGGAACAGGATAGAAAGCCCAGAGATAAACCCATACACCTATGGTCACCTAATCTATGAAAAAGGAGGCAAAAATATATAATAGAGAAAAGACACACTCTTCAATAAATTGTCCTGAGAAAGCTGGACAGCCACATGTAAAAGAATGAAATCAGAACACTCCCTAACATCATACACAAAAATAAACTTAAAATGGATTAAAGACCTAAACATAAGACCGGACACTATAAATCTCTTAGAGGAAAAACAGTCTTTGAGATACGCCACAGCAAGATCTTTTTTGACGCACCCCCTAGAGTAATGAAAATAAAAACAAAAATAAACAAATGGGAGCTAATGAAACTTAAAAGCTTTTGCACAGCAAAGAAAACCATAAGCGAGATGAAAAGACAACCCTTGGAATGTGAGAAAATATTTGCAAGCAAAGCAATGGACAAAGGATTAATCTCCAAAATATACAAACAGCTCATGGAGCTCAATATCAAAAAAACAAACAACCCAATCAAAAAATGGGCAGAAGATCTAAATAGACATCTCTCCAAAGAAGACATACAAGTGGACAATAGGCACATGAAAAGATGCTCAACATCAGTGGTTATTAGAGAAATGCAAATCACAACTGCAATGCGGTATCACCTCACACCAGTCAGAATGGCCATCATCAAAAAATCTACAAACAGTAAGTGCTGGAGAGGGTATGGAGAAAAGGGAACCCTCTTGCACTGTTGGTGGGAATGTAAATTGATACAGCCACTATGGAGAACAGTATGGAGGTTCCTTTAAAACCTAAAAATAGAACTACCATATGACACAGCAATCCCACTACTGGGCATATACCCTGAGAAAACCATAATTCGAAAGGACACATGTACCCCAATATTCATTGCAGCACTATTCACAATAGCCAGGACATGGAAACAACCTAAATGTCCAAAGACACATGAATGGATAAAGAAGAAGTGGTACATATATACAATGGAATATTACTCAACCATAAAGAGGAACAAAACTGGGTCATTTGTAGAGATGTGGATGGACCTAGAGTCTGTCATACAGAGTCAAGTAAGTCAGAAAGAGAAAAACAAATATCGTACATTAACGCATATATGTGGAATCTAGAAAAATGGTACAGATGAACCTATTTCCAGGGCAGGAATAGAGACACAGACATAGAGAATGGACATGTGGACACGGGGTGGGGAAGGGGAGGGTGGGACGAATTGCGTGATTAGGATTGACATATATACACTACCATGCGTAAAATAGATAGCTAGTGGGAACTTGCTATAAAGCACAGGAAGCTCAGCTTGGTGCTCTCTGATGACCAAGATGGGTGGGATGGGGGCGGGGTGGGAGGGAGGTCCAAGAGGGAGGGGATATACGTATGCATATAGCTGATTCACTTCACTGTACAGTAGAAACTAACACAACATTGTAAAGCAATTATACTCCAATTAAAAAATAATAATGCCTTTATGTTACTAAGTTACTGAAAAACCTCAGAATCTATATATTTGACTTCTGAACATGTGATACATGATTGAAAGGGTATTTATATATTTCTTATTTGAAATTCTATTAGTTTTTTCAACTCACATAAACTGTGGCACATAAACTGTGGAATTTGTCATTTTCATTTTAGTAACATAATAGTATTATTTTGCATTTGTGGGAATTTTTAGTTGACAGTGAATATGCACATCAATTATATTATTTAATCCCAAACAAAAACCTTCTAACAAAGACAAAAGTTATAGGAAGTTAGGAAATTAAAGCTTAAAGGGGGTAAGTGACTTGTTAAAGTTTGCCAGTTTCAACAAGATGGTCTCACTTCTCTGATTATTTCTCTTTGTGGAAAAATTTAAAGTTAAGAATTCTACATGTTTATTTAACAAATCAATATTAGCTCAATATTCATTCTTTTTCTGGTGCTTGACTAAGACAAAAGTCACAAATAGGTTCAAAAAGTTTCTTCTCAAATAAATTAAACATAAGTTAACATAAGATGTATCACCAAATGCCTTACTCATGGTCAGATCTGGAAAGAAAGGCAATAAGGCAGAGTATTTGAGCACACAGAGTCTGAGTCTTGGTTTGAACCCTGACTAGGCTACTGACTGTATGTATGTCCTTGGACTATTTATTTTCTCTGCTCTTCAGTTTTTTTTTTCATATGACTATGGTAAAAATTACACCTATTTCCAGGGGCTGTGGTGTGAATGAATGTAGTAAAACATGTATAAAGTTTAGAAGAGTGCCTACCTATTTGATATTTTAATCTAGTGAAAAGCCAAATAAAGAGTAGTCCCCTACTTATGGTATTCAGTCAGTGAATATGTGTGTACATATTTATGTCCATCAAGGAGAAAAAACAGAATTAATAATTGGCATCTGGATAAGGGGAGACAATGAGTTTCAATGTGAGAAGGTGAGAATTTTTTTGGAATGTCACCATTCACTAATACAGAACACCTATGACTGACTCCTGTGGGATGTTCTTTGATGTTATGTAGAGAAACACTCCCTGATTCTACACAGCCGTCCATATGTGGCATTACCCATAATGATGGGTAAATATCTAATAAACTCTAGAAAAACAGCTGTAATCTGCCAGCAGTGGAGTAGGGACTCAGTGATAATTGAGGGATCTCAGTTATTCTCTCTTACATTTTTAAATCTAGATTTACTCTGTTGTATCATACGTGGTGTAATCTTAGGAATTTTGCAAAACGAATGCCTTTGATCCTCAATGTGAATTAAACATGTCTTAGAAAGAAAGCATTATGTTGCAGGAAGCAGTTTTCTCCGTAAGCCACTTATATGCAAGTCTGTTTTCAAAGAGCTAAGTTTCTCTGATAAAGTTTCAGTGCTTACCCGTAAGCAGCTAGGAATCTGGAAGCAAGCCAGGTGGTTAGTACTCAACACATTTAAAGCAAAACCAATATTGTAGGCTGGCAGACACTTTGATGTTAATGGTACATTAGATTACTCCTCAGACTTTTATTACAAGGACTCCAAATGTGCAGCCTTTGATAGCTGACAGTCTTGCTGTGTTTCAAGGAGCGGAACCTTTAATCTCTCTCTGAGCTGTTAGGTTTCACAGTTGTATTACCACACCCTTGAAGGTTTGTTGGTGAATTCCAGGACAATTTCTTTCTGCTATGACTAGAACGGAAGGGTGAACTAAGCATCCTTGATAATGGCAAAGCAGAAGAATTGCAATTTCATTTATTTTATAGTTTCTTCTTTTTATTATGATTAGAAATTCTCTTTCTAAGCATGTATGGTATGAGCATCTAACAATATTCATAAATTTTGTTTAAATAACTCAAAAAAATAACTGATTTTTTTCCTTTGGAACTATATATAATCTTTCATAACAAGTTTTCTCTGTGAAATGAAATTATAGTAAGTATATGTATAAATGATATTTCTAGCATTTTTTACTATCAAAATCAGTTAAAGACAACTCAGCTATGTTCTTTTTATTCCATTATGACTTCAAGAGTTTATGATTTATTTTCTAATATATATAGGTTTAGCAGAAGTATTTTGTAATTCATTAAGTGCTCTTATCTGAAACTGGATATGCTACTGTCACTTGATACTTAATAATCATTTATTTCTGTATTAAAAATAATATATGTCATCATGGTAGGAATCGTAAAAACAATAAAAAGGCATGAATGTCGACTAAGATGAAAATTTCTTATATAATACATACAGTTCACTTTGAAAAATCATCTAGTTTAGTTTGTTATAAAAATCTGTACATTTATGAATTATGTACCTATGAAACATGTACATATATGTATATATATGAATTCTAAAGATAATCTGAAAATAATATATTTAAATAGAATTATTTTAAATAGAAAGTGATATAACCTCATCCTACTGTTGGGTGAGGTAATCAACAGGATGTGTCTGCTGGTTGACCCACGAGCTGGACCCAGACAATCAGCGGCTCCTCACCCCCACCCCTGTCCCTGGAATGTGTGTTCTTGCATTCCCTGTACTAGAAACTGCCCAAGGACATAGCCTTGAGATAGCAATGTGGTTTTGAGACCACCTGGATGGTATACATGACTGAACCCAGTTAGGGCCTCTATATAAACTTTTAACTTTCTGGTGGGTGGGCGTGGAGATCTACTTATCTTGGATAAGCCTTGCAAGTAAGTCGCCTTGCTTATTAAAGCTGCCACCTACCAATCTAGAATTGTTTGCCTCTTTCTTCAGTCTCTCCCTGCCCTCTGTGTACAGGAGCAATTTGCAAACCAACAGTCGTCGAGCCACCCAGGAGAACAAAGGAATGAGTCTTGGGAAAGAGGCAGCTACAGGGGAAATCTTGAGTTGGCCACTGACCTCTCTGTTATGGGGGGTGGCCCATATACTAGATGCTTGTGGATCACTGCATGAGTACAGGATGCTCCCAAAACTAGCTGCTTTAATGTGCTTGCTTGAGAAACTGTACATTGTGCACTGTGGCAAAAAAAGGAAAACAAATGACTGTTGCAGGGGGCTGGCCTTCACTGCAGGTAGTTTGGCCAGCCACCAATGCCCAACTAGAGGCTGAAGCTTGAATTGGAAAGTTGCAATAAAAACTGAAGTCATAGAAGGACATGCAGGTGTCCTCTACTCTGTTAGCTTCAGGGCTAGCAGACGAGATAGGAGAGCAGAATAATAAGTTGGAGACCTGGAAATTTACACACTGCTGAAGTTTAAGGTTCAAGAACTTATGACCAAAGTAGGACATTAAGATGAAGAATCCCTGGGGAAGTAAGGAGAGTGAAGGGGAGGAGGTTGTGGTGATTGATAATGAAATAAACAGAATGGCCCATTCCATCCACCCCTTAATACAAAGAAAAATTTAAAACTGTGATTACCCTAGATTTCTGATAATAAAAAAATATACCCCAAAACTCCTACAAGAAAACTTGCATTCTTTCTCTGTCCCTTGAAGTTGTAAATCTTATATCTGTGAATTGTAAACACCGCCTACGATTACTTGAGATTGAAAAAAAAAAAAAAAGGGCAGGGGGATAGATTTTTTAAAATACAGACTGTTATAAAATTCTGTGTTTTGTCAAAATAATTTCCTATGTTTCATGTTGTCTTTATCAGGTCTTTGATTACTTAAAAAAACAGGGGACTTCCCTGGTGGCACAGTGGTTAAGAATCCGCCTGCCAATGCAGGGGACATGGGTTCCAGCCCTGGTCCGGGAAGATCCCACATGCCGCGGAGCAACTAAGCCCGTGAGCCACAACTACTGAGCCTGCGCGTCTAGAGCCCGAGCTCCGCAACACGAGAAGCCACCGCAAAGGCAAGCACGCGTACCGCAATGAAGAGTGGCCCCCGCTCACCGCAACCAGAGAAAAGCCGGCGTGCAGCAACGAAGACCCAATGCAGCCAATAAACAAATTAATTAATTAAAAAAAAAAAAAGAAAACAGTCTTCTCTAGTGAAAGAGCTAAGCTTTTTTTACAAATATATAACTCTCTATATTTGCCTTTAAAGTCTTCAATTGTCTTTTTGGTTAAATGGATAACTAAATATTGTTTCCTAATAATCTATGATCCTATTTAATCAAGTATTTTAAATCATTTGATATTTTTAACAAACTTCCGCAAAATAAAATTCTAAATGAAGGCTTACTGACCTTGAACTAACTTTGGGATTTTGCAGCAGGCCCCTGGAGCATCTCAAAAGATGTGTTCTCTCTCCTTATAAAAGAGAGATATCAAACTAAGTAGGCTTATTTAATATGTTAAATTACATGGTAAACATTGTCAAATAAGAATAATGTCAAACTTTCTTTATAATATATTTATAGGACATTCCAAAAAATCTAGTATGTCCTGGCATAATGTTATCAGTCATAATTTTAAAGTGTAGGTCATAGAAATAACCAAATTTCCTTGTTAACTGTGTTATAATGAACTCTCATGAGATCTTTAACCATGGCCATTTTTAAGTCTTTTATCATTTACAGACAATTATTGTTTTACTCTGATAATGTGTTCCTACAAGAGTGCTTCATCTTTGACAAGATTCCTGGAAAAGACCCTGATAAGTTTCTAAAAACTAAGATCACGTGAAAGGGGCAACATTGGACCTTTCAATTGCTTCCCCAGGGCTACCTACAATATGTCGTGGGATGGTAACTCAAGATCTGTCCCTGTTCTCCCTCCCCACATCAATAAAATAGGCCCAGGACATTGATGATATAATGCTAACAAGCGAAGACTTGCCTCTGCAGCAGGTCACATTGCAGATTTTGCTAAAACATCTGAGAGGGAGAGGATGGGTGGTGAACCCACAGAAAATTCAAGGCCCAGGCATAGCCAGAAGTTTTGGGAGTTGTTTAGTTGGATAAGACACACTGTGTCCCAGAATCTGTAATTGATAAGATTCAAGTCTATCCAACCCCTAAATATGTGACAGAGGTACAAGAGTTTGTAGAGATTTTGGGGTTTTGAAGGACTTTTATTTTCCACTTGGCACAGTGCCTCCATTGCTTATACCAACTGGTAACGAAAGGGCACATATGGGACTGGGGATCAAAACAAGCTGCCCCTGAGAAGGCAAAAATACTAGTGAAGCTCTGAGTATCTCCCATGCAGCACTACCATTTGAATTAGATACGCCCGTGACTCCAGATGGTATGGGTTGGACACTGTGACAGAGAAAACAAAAGGAGTGAGTACCCCTAAGATTTTGGTCTCAGGTCTGGTGGGGGACAAAACCCAATATATCCCCAGAGAGCAACAGCTTCTAGCAGCGGACACAGCATTCCTCCATAGAGCCTCTCACAAAGGAACAGCCTAGCATGGTAATAACTTTCCTTCCTGTCAAGGGGCTGAGTTAAGAATATGTTCCATTGACTCACCTCTACCACGGCTCAAATTACCACATTGACTAAGTGGCCTACTTGCAGCACAGGAGCACTTTGCCCACCAGCCCACTGTCTCTAAAACTGCAGGTGCTACTAGGCCCTGAAGAGCATGTAGATCCTCCAAATACTCCCACCCCTATTCCTATGGCAGCCCCTGTGGCCTGTAGAGAGGGAGTGGGGGAAATTCCCTCTGATGCTTGGTATACAGATGCCTGGAAAAAAAAGGAGCCACCACAGCCAATGGGCTGAAGTCAGAGCAGGTTGTCTGGTAATCACTAATGAGTTCTGGCTGTTAACCCTTTGTACTGACAGTTGAGCTGTTCTAAAAGGGTTAACCCTATGGCTTAGATAATGGAAAGCTGAGGGGTGGATGATCATGAATAAGCCCTTGTGGGGTCAAGATATGTGGAAAGACATTTGGGTTCACCTGCAAGAGCCCAGCGCAGTCCTCACTGTCTTCCACATTCCGGCTCATGAAGCATTGACAGCCCCTGGCAATCAGGAAGCTGATGTCCTAGCCTGGGAATGAACTTTAGCAACTGACACACCAGTAGATACAGCAGATCGAGAGCATAGGAGGAGTGTCCACTGTAGTGCCTCCATAGGATGGTGTGTTGCCAAGGATGCCAGATTGCCCTTAAGATACAGTATCTTGCTTAATGCAGTATCAGCACGTCCTATGTGTTCTAAATACCACCCAAGAGAACTGTCAGAGGAGTCTGGTGCCACCCACTGGAGTTCCCAACTGATGAGGGGTGGGCAAGTTGAATATATTGGCCTCTTTCCTCTGACTGAGTGTTCTAAACATGCTCTGGTTTGTGTAGACACTGTATCTAGCCTAACCCAAACTTTCCCCCATTGCCACACAAACCAGGCTACCGCCATTAGGAGACTAGAAGAACGGAGTACCATGTACGGAAAGTTTCATCAAATAGACAGTAATCTGGGGTCACATTTCAGAGCTCATAATATGCAAAACTGGGCAGAACAACATGACATGGAGGTTCCATCTCCCCTATAATTTTCAAGCAGCAGGGTTAATGGAAAGAAACAATGGAACATTAAAGCAGCAGATTAAATTACTAACAGGTAAAACCACCTTGGCTGGGTGGACTAAAGTACTGCCCTAGCCTTTAATACATTTGAATGATCAACCAGTGGACCTGTTGCCCCATATACCAGATTGGGGACCCTGGCTGAAACATCCAATACCATAAAGGTATAGAAATCACAAAAAAACAGCCACTGTCCTGACTCTTACCATGGATCAACATGTTATGTTGTTGAGAACACCAAGCCCCATCATGCCTGAGAGAGAATTATCCACTGAAATTTACAATGAGATGTCCCACAAGAATAGGTGAGTTACTTTGCACCCCTGGGTGAGAGGAAACTACTCAATATCCACTGCTGCAAGCCAGACCTGTTAAAATGCATTATACTTGAAATAGAACATGGGCTACTGAAGGAGGGGAGAAAATGGGGGTCCTGGTCTGGCATATCCCACCCCCATTCCATCATCTCACACCAACAGTACTGCCTCCACCGGCCAACATGTATAACATGCAAACGAGGTCAAGTTCCTAAAGCTGCCAACCTCCTTTTCTTCAAGGCCTGGTGGACACATTCTGTTTTCCACTGGTACAATCATTTGGCCACTATCTTTGTCCCCTCCACTGGCCTGGAGGATATTACAGCACACATGGAAGCCTTTACTAAATTCCCCCAACAAGCCTCAAGTGATAGCCAACAAAGCCTGTCCATACTGAATACTAAAATGTCTCTAATAAAAAAAGCTTTCCTCCAAAATAAAATGGCCTTGGACATTATTACCACCCGGCAAGGAGGCACCCGCGCCATTATTCAAAGAGAACGTTGTATGTTCATACCTAATAAGTCAACCAATGCATCATCTTTATTAAATCACATAAAAACACAAGTAAATGCCCTGAGTGATCTGACCATCACCTAAGGGACTTAGTAAATCAGTGGTTTGGGTCCTGGGGTTTTTGGTGAAAAACAAATTGTTACTGATTTTGAAAATCATTATCTTAATGGGTTTTCTCTTACATGTGTCTATGCTGTTGCTGTGGCATCTGCCTCCAGTACAGCCAGGTAGCTGCCCAAACTAAGCCACCTCCCGACTAGTAAAAGCCCTTGCTGGCAGCTCAGGGCACACTGCAGAAGAGAGGCCATATGAAATTGTAAAAGCTGGTCACGAGGGGTAAAGTATTGTAGGAGGTAATCAAGAGGACGTGACTGCCAGTTGGCTCTCAAGCTGGACCCAGACAATCAGAGGCTTCTCATCTCCCCCCCCCAGCCTTGGAGTATGCATTCACTTTCCTTCCCCACACTAGAAGCTGCCCAAGATGCAGTCTTGAGAGTACTGTGGCGTTGAGATCATTCGGATGGACTGAACCCAGTTATGGCTTCTATATAAACTTTTAAGATATTAGCAGGTGGGTGAGATATTAGCAGATCTACTTGTCTGATGGCTGCCCAAGACAAGCCTTGTAAGTAAGCACCCTTGCTTATTAAAGCTGCCACCTGCAATCTGGAGTGGTCTGCCTCTTTCTTCAGTTTCTCCTTGCTTTCTGTGTACCAGGGCCAATTTACAAGCCAACACTTACACTGATATAGAAACATCATTTTGGGGAAAAAATTACAAGCAAAGAAAACTAAGGATGTGAATTGATTTTCACAAAGTGATAGGCAACCCAAAATTAATAGACCCAGTCCTTTTACCATGTCATGTGGATGTTTATTGAAGAATGACTGCATGCCTAACACTGCACTTTGCATGCACACTTGAGGGAAACTTTCCATCAAGTACGAATCACTCTGCTGAGTCAGCATGCTGGTGTGGTTTAAGTATCATTCTAAATGCAAAATAGGTACCAGTCTGTGTCTGATAAACGGTATATGTAAAGTCCCAGTTTGCACTGACAGTTCTTGGGTACATAAGTCAGAATCCTTGACAACACAAACATCAGGCCAGAGCTCTTGGCCAACACCAGCTGTCCCCCTACTTAGTGCCCTCTTTTTCTCCCTTCACATTAGTTGCTTGAGTTTTGTCTCCCCTAATTTACTTCTAATTCATTCCTAAACCCATGCTAATTTGTATTCTTCCCACACTACTCCACTGAATCTGCTATTCCCAAGGTCACCAGTGACCTCCTTTTTGCTAAAACTGATGGACACTTCCCAGTTTGTTTGTTATTTTTTCCCTCACATGAACTGGTACTACACTGACACTATTGCCTCCTCCCACCTTCATGAAATATTTCTTTCTCTTAACTCTTTTTATATTACTTTTCTCTTAGCTCTTTGTCTCCTTATTTGGGCTCTTTATTTCCTTCTGCCTTTCCTAAGTGTTGATATTTTCCAAAGACCAGTCCTTAGTTCTTTTCTGCTTAAAAAAGGCCTCTTCTCACATTGCTGTGATATTTCATCCGTTCCCATAGGTTTATTTAGAACCTTATGATTCCCAGGACAGCTCTTTCTCATGAACTTCAGTTCACTGGAATAATGCATCTTCTTTTGACCCTTCTTGCTCAAATTCATCTACTGCTCTTCTTCCCCATGCCACGAGCCACATGCCACAGAGGTTCAAGCCATATCACCTGTCTCCTCAGTAACTCTTAACATACACTTGACTGACATCTATGTTCGAAAGTTGTCTACTTCCATTTCATCAATAGAATGTCAAACAGGATTTTTTTCCCTAAAATATAAACATATGTCTGTCAATCCTTTAATATAACTGAAACTCTCTGGCGACTGCCTCCTTCATATGGGTAACAACACAAAGTTCACACAAGGCTTTACAAGGTTCATTTTTGTAATATTTCCTCTCCTCCTTGCCAACTTCTCCAGCCTCACTTTTCCCCTGCCCCCTTCTCCCAGCCTCTGTCGCTGAACTATACAATGTACTGGCAGAAGACGAGCAAACTCCTTAGTTGGTAAACCATCTCTAGCAATTATTTATCAGGATAACCAGAGCTTCTTAGACTCATGGCTACAGAATGGATTTGCTCATATTAAACTACCCACTTCTGTTACTTCTAGCAATCAACTTTCACATCCTTTGAAGCTGAATTTGAGATGGTCTTCTGCCAATACATTGCATAGTGAAGTAATACAAAAGTCTGAACACATAGGAAATGCGTTGAGCTATTTGAAAAGAATAATCCATGATCGAAGGAAGTTTAATTATCTTGAGTGTTGCTTTGTTCTATTTTATACATTTTCATTAATTTCCTTGTTTATTTTGCTACAATATTTGATGTTTTCTATTATAATCTTCAAATTTACCAAAACATTAAAGAGGCATTACCATGTAAATGTGGGCACATGCATTCTACACTGTTAGAGAGTTTATTTGAATTCAGCTTACATGGTTTCAGGGTCAGCAGTTACAAAGCTGTTGCTGAAGGGACAGTTCTAATTGTGCCAGAAAACCTGGGCAGCATAGGTATAGCTTTGTGGCAGATCTAAATTTGTATCGCATGCCATCCTCAAATTGTTAAGCCTTTATGCTTAATAATCAATATTCCATCCAGCACAATAATAAATCATAGAATTTTTTATGGTTACAATTGAGGTGTACTTTTCAGTTACAAAAAGAATGAAAAGGTTACTGGAGAGGTGATGTGATTTAATGAAAAGGCCATTGAACAAGAAGGAAAGGCTCTCAAGTAAGATAATAAATGTGAAAGCCTTTGAAGAAAGATAAAGTATTATGCAAACATAGTATTAGTATTAAAAATCTAAAATGTTCATTTCTAGCAGAGCTCATGTGTTCTGGGGCTATCGGAATAACTTCAAAAAGTGTTCAATACAGGCAGTAATATGCGGTACCGTGGGAAACACTAAGTCCCAGATTTCAACTTCAAACTTGGAATTTATTGCTTTTGTGGTCTTAACAGTTGACCCTTAATATCCTTTCTACACAGTCTTTTAACTTTGTCTTTATGTAGTGGTATTCTGCTGATGTTCTTGTCTTTTTCCTTTAGGAAATGTCCCACAGTAACTGCGTTATTAAAACTGGACGTGTTCCAAAAGAGTTGTCAGAGACCATGGCAAACTTCGATTCAATCTCAGTGGAATAACTGCAAGGTAATTGTCCCAAAGTCATCACTTTCTGGATGTCTCAATAAATCTGCCCTTGATAACATGAAAATTTGCCTTGTTGGGAGCCTGCGGAGGAAGGGACATGACTACATTTGCTGTAAAATGTCAAATTACACAGAAACTTCAGAGAGCAGGTGAAAGTCTTCAGAAGTTAATATAAGAAGGCTTATATGTCTTTTCTTTCCATTTTCTCTTCCTTTTCTTTCTTTCTTCTTTCGTTCGTTCGTTCGTTCCTTCCTTCCTTCCACACTTGAGCATGTTTCAAAGAAATATGTTTTACAACTGACGTTAATAATATTATCTGTTTGTATTTATTTCATCCCCTTTCCAATCGAAGTTCACGTATCTCCATAAAAATGATCTAATTAATCCTTAGAACACCCTTATATGGAAAGCAGTGGAGAAAACGTTACTTAATCTCTTACAAAGTGAGAAAAATAAAGTATAAATGCTTCAGGTGAGGTGCAGTTAAAACAGTGGGAGATCCAGGTGTGCAACTAAGGTTTTGTACTTCTTTCCCCCTTATTTCATTTTAATAATAGCATCTTAGTTCTCTTGCCTTTCTTCATTGATTAAAAGACCTTGTCCCTCTCTCTCCAAGTAGAACATGAGTTACTTGAGGGCATGAAATTCAAAATACAGCTTTTTCATTATATTTCTAGGGCCTAGACTCATGTACATAGAGATTAATATGTATTAAACTGAATTAAATTAAACTATCAGTGTTTTTCATTTTAAAGGTACATGCATTTTTAAATTCAAACATTACAAAAGGGTTATACAGTTAAAAGTAGGTCTCTCCCATGAAGATACACAGTCCCTGACCCAGAGGCAAATGCCAATAACATTTTCTTGTCGTATGTATCTTTCCAGACACTTTCATGCATATTAATGAATGAGTGTGTGTCTTAGTGTTTGTATTCATGTTTGAACAAGTGAGAGAGCAAATAAATACAGCGTACTAGATTTTTTTTTTTAACTTAACAATATATATTGGATAACTCTTTCTGTAAACTTTTCATTTGGAAATCACTTCAAATTTGTATTTTAAAAAAGTAGCAGGAATAAAAATAGTATAAAGAACATCAATATACTCTTAACCTAAATTCAAATATTACTAACATTTTACCCTGATTATCATTTGTTTAATCTTTCTTTCTCCCTCCCTTTCCCTTTCTCCTACTCTTTCTCTCCCTCTTTCTCCCTCTCTCGTCATTTGAAGGAAGTTGCACATACCATGGCCTTTTACTCCTAAAAATGTTGATCTTTAATTCCTAAGAATAATGATATTCTTTTACATAACCACAGTACAACTCTCAAATTAAGTAAATTTAATATTGATATAATACTTTAAAATAATACGTGTCCACATTCCAATTTTGTCCATTGACCAAAAAATATTATTTAGAGAATTTTTACTTCTACAATATAGCACCGAGTCTAGGATGAGGTATTGATCATTTAGTTATTACATCTCTTCTGCTGCTTTTTTTTTAATTTTTAAATTTTATTTTATTTAGTTTTTATACAGCAGGTTCTTATTAGTTATTCATTTCATACATATTAAGTGTATATATGTCAATCCCAATCTCCCAATTCATCACACCACCACCACCCCCGGCACTTTCCCCTCTTGGTGTCCATACGTTTGTTCTCTACATCTGTGTCTCTATTTCTGCCCTGCAAACTGGTTCCTCTGTACCATTTTTCTAGGTTCCACATATATGCGTAAATATATGATATTTGGTTTTCTCTTTCTGACTTACTTCACTCTGTATGACAATCTCTAGATCCATCCACGTCTCTACAAATGACCCAATTCGTTCTTTTTTATACTTCTGCTTCTTTTAATCTGAGTCATATCAGAGCATTTCTTTGACTCTGATGACATTAGTAATTTTGAGGAATAAAAACCTCCTTGTCCCTTCTTTAACTGAATGCTCCTCATTTTGGATTTGTCTGTTGTTTCCTGATTAGTTCTAGATTAATGATCTCAGGCAAAGATACTACACAGGTAAATTTGTTCTTCTCCGGGAATCAAATCTGGGGACACGTAATAGCCATCTGTCTTTCACTGGTGATGATAATTTTGAAAATTAAAACAACAGTCAAGGTGTTGCCTGATTTTCCACTGTAATGATTCTTTTTGCTCTCCCTTGCAACTAATAAGCAGTCTCTAGGAGCGATTTTACAGCTATACAGATGTCCTGCTCCACATCAAAAACTCCCCCTTAGATGCAGCATCGATTTGTGACTTGCTTGATCCAATCTTTAATATTTTCGAAGCAAAATGACAATTTTCCAACTTTCACCCTCTCTCTCCATTTACCAGTTGGTCCTCTGCATTCTAACATAAATAAGAACTATACCTTCTCCCCCATTTATTTATTTATTTATTTATTATCTATTTATTATTGATGTGGACTCATGAATTCCTACTTTGTTCAATAGCTTATAATTTATTACTGTGCTTAGTTACTTTGGTCCTCACATTTTCCCAGACTGAGTCAAGATTTTACTCTTGAAAGTCTAGGAAGACCACCCCCCCGACCCCCCTCAAGAGCAGGGCTGTCATTCCAAGAGGAGGACAAGGCAACCAAAATCAGCCAATGAAGCTTCAGTGGCAGTTGAGCCAGGGCTGGCCTCAGATCCTAGACCTGCTTGATTGCTGTATGTGAGAAAGCGCTCTACCAAGTGTCACCCAAATGCCAAGTGAATCTCCCCCAGTCCTAACTGCAGGTGGTTCACCACATGGCCAACCAGCCTGTTCTGGCAGTGCTGACAAGCCTTTCGCTTCAGTCTGACTAATTGTCTGGCTTGGTCCTACCTGAACCTGCTTGGTCAAAGCAGCCCTCCTATCATCAGAGACTGAGGGACAGGAGGAAACTGAGAAGAGACTATTCATGTTACTGATGGTGGCCTCCCAGTGTCTCAGAAGTTATCCCCACTCCACTGCCCACTCTCTTCTTTTTTACTAGCCCATCAAATCACCCAGGTATCTCCCTTTGACTGAGTCTTTTACAGCTTCCTGAGACCCTAGGAAGAACGTTTAAGGGCCACTGAGTGAAACTTGAGTTTTCCCCAGGGCTTCAGCTGCAGTCAGGCCTGCTCCCCTTTACGCTGTGAACAGTCCAAGGTGGTCATAGCAATGCACCCATTCAGTTGAACTTCAGAGAACATGTGGCAAGACCCCTCTAGTTGCAGAAGCCTGCAAGACAAATGCAAAGAACACAGCAGTCCCTTCCAGCTCACTGGCCCCAAAGCTGTCTTTGCCAACCACTGATGCTTCTTCAGGTTCAGTCTCTCTTTCACCTGAAATTGCATCACTTCTCTCATTTAAATGATTGAGTGAAGCCCTCATGGTCCTCTCAGATTCTCAAATGTTGGTACCTTTTTCACTGTCTCTCCTCCTGCGTGTTCCACATGTACTGACTTCTTTTTTAATCCTGTAGCTTCTGTATATCAGGACACTCGACTTTGTACTAGAAGTTTCAAGAGCCTTTACTGATTTGGTTTGATTGTCAGGGAAAGAACTTTAGAATAAAATATTAGGGTATTTTGAGGCGTATAAAAAGGATAAAAGAGGAGGAAAAGTTGGGGTGGGGAAGCTGCTGAAAGTCTAGCTGTGTCAACAAATCCCATCTGTAAAACAGCCCCTTAGCAATGGCTTGTGAAAGGCAGTAACCCCCGCTCACCACTTCCACACACACACACATACACACATCCTTCCCAGCTCCTTAGGGTTTCTGCTGGCCTCTCAGAGCTTTCAGCAATGCGGGGGTGGGGGTGGCGGTGTGTATAGACTGATTCTAGCTGCTAAAGGGGCCAGGAATGGGAAGCCTCTCAGGTACTTTGCCTTATTAAGCAGAAGAACAACAATGGTGGCCCCAAGCGATGATATCGGCAATGTGACTCTCAATTGCCCTCCTCTTGATAATGGGTTGAAACTAGGAGTCCCTAATCCAAAACGTCTAATGACAGTCAAACACCACAGCCCTTGCCCCAGCTCCCCAAACCCACAATAAGTACACGTGGCTACAGTTTTTCCTTGTTGAGAAGCTAGGAGGAGGCAACTGGCCATATTTCTGGCCCCAGCGATCACTTTCCCTTGGTTACTGATCCACCCTCCTCACTCAAAATTAGCTCTTCCCTGTGAGCTCTGCCACTTGCAAGTTTAGAGAGTTTTGCAGAAAGCCTTTACAAATGGTCAGGCAGTGGCAGCTGAACAGTCACACAGAATATTCTGTGATTGCTCCCTGTGGTAGGCACATACTAAGGCGACCCTCAGCGAGTCCCATCCTTCTGTAATTCCCTCCCCTTGAGTATGGGCATAACCTGTGACTGACTCATAGACAAAAGGATATGGCAAAAGTGATGGGAGGTTACTCCCACAATTATACTGTCACTTAAGACTCCATCTTGGCAGACTCGAGCAAAGACTCCCCTGCCGGCTTTGGAAAACTAAGCAGCCATGTTGAGAGAACCCCCTGGCAAGGAACTGAGGCAGCTGTAGGAGCTGAGAGCAGCCCCCAGCTGACAGGCAGCAAGAAAATAGGGACCTCAGTTCTACAGCCACAAGGAACAGAATTCTGCCAACAACTACATGGGCCTGAAAGAGAACCCAAACTCCAGAAAGGCACATGGCTACACCTTTACTGCAGCCTCTTGAGACTCTGAGCAAAAGATCTTTCTAAGCAGTGCCTGTATCACTGACCCATTGAAACTGTGCAATAATGTCTATTGTTTTAAGTATCTAAGTTTGTGGTTATTTGTCACACAGCAATAGAAAACTAATACATTCCCCAGGGCAGTAAGAACATCTCCCAAGGAGAAGAAACGAGGGACCATAGTCTAGCTTAGCCCCTGTGACTTCTATTTGAAGCTCTTCAGGCCCCTGCATTCTTCAAGTTCCCAAACTGGTTCCAGCAGGTAGCACTGCTGGTGGAGTTTATTTATCGTTTTTTTCACAGAGACAAATTAAGTCAATAAAAATAAAAGAAATGTAAGAGAAGAGCTTCTGAATAGTCAGGAAAGCAGTGGGTTGCATAAGGTGTGCTCCCATGACCACAAGCAGAAGCACCCATATGGTACCTCCCAGAATACTTTGCTTTGCCTGATGCTGGGCTGTCCTTCACTGACCGGACTTCAGGCGTGTTTACACCAACCAGAAAGGGGAAGATGGTGACCGATACAGCAGCTTTCGGGCTGTGCACAATATCTCAAGATGAAAGCTGTTCCTATCAATGCTGTGTGGCAGAAGAGGGACAGGGATTAACAGGGAAGTGAGTCCCACTGCCACCCTCTGAAGGACCTCAGACCTTCTAGTTCTGCTCTCCAATTGCCAGCCCCCAAATTAAGCTGTAACAGCAAAGTCCTTTCAGATTATGGCTCTCCAAAGGGATCTAAGTCTAGGGTCTCTCACCATCTATTCATTTAATCACCATTTAATGATCTTCTACTCTATGCCAGCACTGCTGATACAGCAGTGGACAAAACATATGAAATCCCAAAACATATGGGGTTTTGAGTCTAAAGGGAGATATAGAGAAGAAAATGGCAATTAAACTATATGATAGGGAAAGTACAGGTGTTATATGAGCACAAAAGAGGGACGCCTCCCCACTGCAAAATGGTCTTAAGGAATCCCTATACGCCAACAGCAATGACATCTGAACCGAGACGTGAGGGATGGAGAGCAATTGACAACACAGAGTGCTCCAAGCAGAGGGAATATGTAACTAACACCCAGAGGTGAGTTTGAGGAGAAGCGGAACTGAAGCATAGAGTTTGTAGGTTAGTCATAATAATAAGGTACAGCAGTTATCCAGCATGTACTGGATACTATTGTTATGCTAAATGAATGGTATATATCATCTCATTTGATTCTCATAGCATCCCTCAGATGAGACAACTGAGATGAAGACAGGTTATGTGCTTTGCCCGTGATTGTACCGCTGGTAAATGGTGAAGCCAGGAATTAATGTGCAGCTGACTGGCTTCACAGTTCACAGCCTTCACCTCCAACTCTCATACCCTAGTCTGTAGCTCAAATGAATAAACCAAATGGTGGCTCTTCAGGTCAGGCCTCTATTCTTCACTAATGGAGCCACTAACCCAACATATAGGTCCAAATCCACCTCAGATTCTGGAACTTCTCTGACCTCAGATCTCTGTCCAATCCATGAGTCCTTGCTCAAAAGTGGGGACAAGTCAGCCCTCTCCCAGTTATCAGGTCCCTTGTTAGCAACCCAGGTTTCCACATTGAGGCTCTGCTTCCTTAGGCTTTTTGAAAACTAGAATCTTGTCTCTGAATTCAGTCCCCTTACATAGATTCCCACTTCTTAAGACTGCAGACACCATATTTTGCCTCTTTTTGGGGGGGACTTTTTCCTATTTTTGATTTCCTGAATATCCTCATATTGCTTTTAGGTTCTTTGGAGTCTAGTCTCCCTCAATGCAGTCTGACTACAAAACACTGCTGAAAGATCCTCTTTATTACATGGAGGTGGCCATGGATTTCCCTAGGCATAGTACTGTGGGCATCTTTTCTAATTTCAAAACCCCCCTTTGACTGCACTGAGCTCTGAATCTACGGTGCATCACACCTGTAGGTTGCTGGAGTTAGTAGTCAAATTCTGTTGCTTTGTTTTTCAGACTATTTTGGAAAGAAGAAAGATATCATTTCTCTCCTAACCAGAATATGTAAAGACACCTTGCCCTTTCCCAAAACCACAAGTAAATTAAGCAAAGTGTTTTTTTTCTAGGCAAATCAGAAATCTCTTCTTAAGAAGAATTCTCTAATCACTGTAAAGCTACCAGAATAAATAGCTCAATGCGTAGCCAACTTTGAAAACAAAATTTTCTAACACTAAATGTATATTTTTGCATATGCAAAGATACAGAATTTTGTATGTATATACATTTATTTTACACTCATATTTGCATATTATAGTATAGTAGTCTCTCTAATCATACAGATTTTTAACCCATATCCACTGCATATTCTGTCTTTGGGTTTCAGCTAATTTCTCCAACTTCTTAAGGTATGGGAGATCCCCTATTTAGCAGGCTGTGGATACTTCCTGGTACAGCATTGCTTCTTTTTGAATAATTTTTGGCTTTCTGGAGGGCCCAAGTCTTAATGTCAAGGGGTTTATTTGTTTATTTGCTTACAAAGCAAGAGCTGCTTATTGTTTATAAAGATGCTTATAAATATTATAGCTTCAATTGAAACAATAATTTTTATGAGAAAAAATTAACTGCTGAGTAAATAATCCCCACAATTTTCTACATTTTTGGATATATTATTGTCCTTTTTTTAACCATGATGATGTTTTAAACATAATAACTAGGTGTACACTATCTAGTTATTTATTATGAATATGTTTGGTACAAGTTATGAAGACCAATTTAAAAGGGTAAATGTTACTTAACATTTCACATATCCATCCATGGAATAAAGTTTTTCCATTTATGAAGGAGTCATTATTTGATAGTTCTGTTCAGCAGGTCTTTATTCTTTTTCAGTTTTAAATTGCTTGAACATGACTTCAATTCCTAACAATCAATTTCTTGCTGGATTCCTTTCTGTCTAGCATCTCAAACTACTTTCTTTAAGGCCACCAGGAACCTTCTCTTCAATTTAAAGTACAGTTTCCTTTTTTTCTATATTTTGAGCCTTTCTGCTGCCTTTCATATGTTGGCCACCGCATTCTCAATTACACTTTTTTCTAGTTTCATTAACACCACTTACACCTGGTATAAGTTGTACATGTGGTTACTCAATTTCTATACCCTTTGCAGGGTCTACACTTCTTCATATCCATCAAATATCTGTGTGTTCCAAAGGACCTCTGCTATATTTATGTCACAATTTACAAGTAGATATTGATAATATTTTTGTTGCTTGGCATGTAACTCAAAGTGCACAACCTATGAGTCATCCACATATTAGTGACAAAGAGGCTGCAGAGATGGGCAAGTATTTTAATACTCTAGGAAAGTCCATTCAACTTTCCTTTTTGTAATTAAGATTCACTAGCATCTCAGTGCCTTCGTTTTTCTCTGGAGAAAATACAAATTTTGCCAGCTTCTAAGTGCCTATATCATTTATTTAGCTGCTATCCTTACCCTAGACATTATGCCAGATGCTGGAGATTCAGTGATGACTCAATACAGACTTGGCCATTATTTTCATGAAACTTAAAGTCTAGTTGGGAAGACTGGAATTAAACGTTTTTATTAACCAAAAAATCCTGCAACTGCAGCCCTTGCAAGTGTTAAACATTGTTCTAAAAGCTTATAATAGGAAAATCTGACCTGGTCAAGGAACTCAAGGAGGACTACCTTAAGGGTGTACCTCATTAACTGAGATTTGAATGACAAGTAGGAATTCAGTATGTGAAGAGGAACCTGCTAACCAGAAGGACTGGCATGAGCTAAGCCTCAGTGGTGGGGCAGAGAAGAGATTATAAGAGAAGCAAAAAGAAGGCAAATGGTGTGGAATGCACAGAGTAACCATGCTGGACCTTGTAAACTATATTAGTTTTGTCATTATCCTGCAAGTAATGGAAAGCTATCAAAGAATTTTAGATGACAGGGGATAAAGAGGGGCTATGGGGAGAGGTGGGGGGAAAGGACTGTCATGTTCAAATTTATTTTTCCTGCCTAAAGATTTGTGTGGACTCTCTACCCTAAGTACTATCTTTTCCTTCCTGATCTAAAGTTAGCAGGCTGTTCTAATAGCTTAGATTTTATTTCTTTGTCTGAATCAAAGGCCTTTCATTCTGAGTCTCCTTAGTTTGTTTGGCCTCCTCTTCACAACCTCTAAACAGTGGAATTCCCTAAAGCTTCCTCTCTAGTTGATATCTTTTGTCACATTGGTTTTGCATGTCAATAATTTGAAGATGGTTATTAAATATCTCAACTCCAGTCTTGTATATCCAATAGCTACAAAGGTATATTTGTATATTTTTAACAGGCAACTCAAACATAGCAAATGTAAAGTATACAAAGAAAAAGAAAACCAGTTTCTGTCCTCCCCTCAGATAGTCTGGCATTCACTTAACAAAAATCTGCTAAACCCTTTTCCAGGCCATGGGTATTCAAAGAAGAATTAGGTAGAAACCTTGACTTTAAGGGAATAAAATATTCTCTGCAATTAGTTATCATATTCCCTATGATTAACTATCACAATGCTGTATGCCAGTGGATACTTTTGTTATACTTTTTTTTTTTTGCTTTCCCTAAAATGTTTTCCTTTCTGGACCACCACCTCTCTAATGCTTCATAGCTCCTGCTCATTTCCTACCCTCAAGACTATTTCTCTTTCCTAAAGTTATCACTTGCACCCATTATGTGATACTGCTCTGAGAGTTAATACTAAAGATCTAGCCAAGCAGGAAGGAGCTCTGAAGAAACAGGCAGGCAGTTGTCTTGCATTTCCTGAAGTGACCTGTCTTACTGTCTCTTGTGCCCTGCCATGAAGACCCAAAAAACCCAAATTCTTTTTTTTTTTTAATTTTTAATTTTTTGGCATGGGGGATCTTAGTTCCCTGACCAGGGATGGAACCCGTTCCCCTGCATTGGAAGTGTGGAGTCTTACCACTGGACTGCCAGGGAAGTCCCAACACCCAGATTCTTGATGCAATGTCAACACCACACTTATCTCTGTATCTCCACCACCTACTAGAATGCCTAGAGCACTGTAGGTGCGGGAGGCTGTAGACAGAGCCTAATTGATTATGCCCCCACTGGAAGCCATCTCTTTCTCCATATTGGAAACTCACCATTATTGTATAAGTGAGTAAACTCGGTATAACAGTTTTGGGGACAATCTTATGAGACAACTATGAAACTAGTGTATGGACTTCTCTAATGCTCAGTACCTCTTTCTCTCCCTCATCTCCCAGTACTAACTTGTGTTTACCATAAATTACATGCCACCTAAATCATAGCAAGCAGTGAATGAGATCGTGTTTCATTTTTCTTTTAAAATAATTGAAAAATAAATAGCCTTTATATAATGTTGTTTAAGTAATTTAAAAAATAACTACAGTGAATTGAGTCATCTGATAAGAGGGGAGTCCATTCCCTTGCATCTTCGAGCTGACCTTAGCCAATTATGGAAACATTGGGTAATTTAGGATCAGACATTTCCTATCTTTAGCTGATGTCTGATCAAGACCATCAGGAGTAACTCAGGGACAGGAGGGACCTTCAAGATAGAAGAGGAGTAAGACGTAGAGATCACCTTCCTCCCCACAAATACATCAGAAATACATCTACACATGGAACAACTCCTACAAAACACCTACAGAATCAGACTTCCCAAAAGCCGTGTGGCTGACAGGGTCTTGGTGCTCCAGCTGGGTGTCAGGCCTGAGCCTCTGAGGTGGGAGAGCCGAGTTCAGGACATTGGTCCACCAGAGACCTCCCAGCCCAACAGAATATCAAACAGCACAAGCTCTCCCAGAGATCTCCATCTCAACGCTAAGACCCAGCTCCACTCAATGACCAGCAAGCTACGGTACTGGACACACTATGCCACACAACTAGCAAGACAGGAACACAACCCCACCCACTAGCAGAAAGGCTGTGTAAAATCATAATAAGTTCACAGACACCCCAAAACACACCACCGGACATGGTCCTGCCCACCAGAAAGACAAGATCCAGCCTTATCCACCAGAACACAAGTAACAGTCCCCTCCACCAGGAAGCCTACACAACACACTGAACCAATCTTACCCACTGGAGGCAGACACCAAAAACAATGGGAACCACGAACCTGTAGCCTGCAAAAAGGAGACCCCAAACACAGTAGGTTAAGCAAAATGAGAAGACAGAGAAATACACAGCAGATGAAGAAGCAAACAAAAAACCCACCAGACCAAACAAATGAAGAGGAAATAGGCAGTCTACTTGAAAAAGAATTCAGAGTAATGAGAGTAAAGATGATCCAAAATCTTGGAAACAGATTGGAGAAAATACAAGAAATGTTTAACAAGGACTTAGAAACCTGAAGAGCAAACAAACAATGAAGAACAACACAATAAATGAAATTAAAAATTCTCTAGAAGGAATCAGTAGCAGAATAACTGAGGCAGAAGAACGGATAGGTGACCTGGAAGATAAAATAGTGGAAATAACTACCACAGAGCAGAATAAAGAAAAAAGAATGAAAAGAATTGAGGACAGTCTCAGAGACCTTGGGAACAACATCAAATGCACCAACATTCGAATTATAGTGGTCCCATAAGAAGAAGAGAAAAGAAAGGGACTGAGAAAATATTTAAAGAGATTATAGTTGAAGACTTCCTTAATATGGGAAAGGAAATAGTCAATCAAGTCCAGGAAGAACAGAGAGTCCCATACAGGATAAATCCAAGGAGAAACATGCCAAGACACATATTAATCAAAGTATCAAAAATTAAGTACAAAGAAAAAATATTAAAAGCAGCAAGGGAAAAGCAGCAAATAACATACAAGGGAATCCCAATAAGGGTAACAGCTGATCTTTCAGCAGAAACTCTGCAAGCCAGAAGGGAGTGGCAGGATATATTTAAAGTGATGAAAGGGAAAAACCTATAACTAAGATTACTCTACCCAGCAAGGATCTCATTCAGATTTGACAGAGAAATTAAAACTTTTACAGACAAGCAAAAGCTAAGAGAATTAAGCACCACCAAACAAGCTTTACAACAAACGTTAAAAGAACTTCTCTAGGCAGGAAACACAAGAGAAGGAAAAGACTTACAATAACAAACCCAAAACAATTAAGAAAATGTAATAGGAACATACATATCGATAACTACTTTAAATGTAAATGGATTAAATGCTCCAACCAAAAGACACAGACTGGCTGAATGGATAACAAAACACACCCTGAATATACGCTGTCTACAAGAGACCCACTTCAGACCTATGGACACACACAGACTGAAAGTGAGGGGATGGAAAAAGTTATTCCATGCAAATGGAAATCAAAAGAAAGCTGGAATAGCAATTCTCATATCAGACAAAATAGACTTTAAAATAAAGACTATTACAAGAGACAAAGGACACTACATAATGATCAAGGGATCAATCCAAGAAGAAGATATAACAATTGTAAATATTTATGCACCCAACATAGGAGCACCTCAATACATAAGGCAAATGGTAACAGCCATAAAAGGGGATATCGACAGTAACACAACAATAGTAGCGGAATTTAACACCCCACGTTCACCAATGGACAGATCATCTAAAATAAAAATAAATAAGGAAACACAAGTTTTAAATGGTACATTAAACAAGATGGACTTAATTGGTATTTATAGGACACTCCATTAAAAAACAACAGAATACACTTTCTTCTAAAGTGCTCATGGAACATCCTCCAAGATAGATCATATCTTGGGTCACAAATTAAGCCTTGGTAAATTTAAGAAAATTGAAATCATATCAAGTATCTTTTCTGACTACAACGCTATGAGACAAGATTTCAATTACAGGAAAAAATCTGTAAGAAATACAGACACATGGAGGCTAAACAATACACTAATAAATAACAAAGAGATCACTGATGAAATAAAAGAGGAAATCAAAATATACCTGGCAACAAAGGACAATGAAAACATGATGACCCAACACCTATGTGATGCAGCAAAAGCAGTTCTAAGAGGGAAGTTTATAGCTATACAATCCTACCTCAAGAAACAAGAAAAATCTCAAATAAACAACCTAACCTTACACCTAAAGCAATAAGAGAAAGAAGAACAAAAAAACCCCAAAGTTAACAGAAGGAAAGAAATCATAAAGAGCAGATCAGAAATAAATGAAAAAAAAATGAAGGTAATGATAGCAAAGATCAATAAAACCAAAAGTTGGTTCTTTGAGAAGATAAACAAAATTGATAAACCTTTAGCCAGACTCATCAAGAAAAAAAGGGAGAAGACTCAAATCAATAGATTTAGAAATGAAAAAGGAGAAGTAACAACTGACACTGCAGAAATACAAACGATCATGAGAGATTAAACTAAGCAACTATAGGCCAATAAAATGGACAACCTGGAAGAAATGGACTAATTCTTAGAAAAACACAACCTTCCGAGACTGAACCAGGAAGAAATAGACAAATATAAAGAGACCAATCACAAGCACTGAAATTGAAACTGTGATGAAAAATCTTCCAACAAACAAAAGCCCAGGACCAGATGGCTTCACAAGTGAATTCTATCAAATATTTAGAGAAGAGTTAACACCTATCCTTCTCAAACTCTTCCAAAATATAGCAGAGGGAGGAACACTCCCAAACTCATTCTATGAGACCACCATCACCCTGATACCAAAACCAGACAAAGATGTCACAAAAAAAGAAAACTACAGACGAATATCACTGATGAACATAGATGCAAAAATCCCCAACAAAATACTAGCAAACAGAATCCAACAGCACATTAAAAGGATCATACATCATGATCAAGTGGGGTTTATCCCAGGAATGCAAGGAATCTTCAATAGACACATATCAATCAATGTGATAAAACATACTAAAAATTGAAGGAGAAAAACCATATGATCATCTCAATAGATGCAGAAAAAGCTTTTGACAAAAATCAACACCCATTTATGATAAAAATCCTCCAGAAAGTAGGCATAGAGGGAACTTACCTCAACATAATAAAGGCCATATATGACAAACCCACAGCCAACATCGTTCTCAATGGTGAAAAACTGAAACCATTTCCTCTAGGATCAGGAATAAGACAAGGTTGTCCACTCTCATCACTATTATTCAACATAGTTTTGGAAGTTTTAGCTACAGCAATCAGAGAATAAAAAGAAATAAAAGGAAACCAAATCGGAAAAGAAGAAATAAAACTGTCACTGTTTGCAGATGACATGATATGATACATAGAGAATTCTAAAGACTCTACCAGAAAACTACTAGAGCTAATCAATGAATTTGGTAAAGTAGCAGGATACAAAATTAATGCACAGAAATCTCTTGCATTCCTATACACTAATGATGAAAACTCTGAAAGAGAAATTAAGGAAACACTCCCATTTACTACTGCAACAAAAAGAATAAAATACCTAGGAATAAACCTACCTAAGGAGACAAAAGACCTGTATGCAGAAAACTCTAAGACACTGATGAAAGAAATTAAAGATGATACGAACAGATGGAGAGACATACCATGTTTTTGGATTGGAAGAATCAACATTGTGAAAATGACTATACTACCCAAAGCAATGTACAGATTCAATGCAATGCAATCCCTATCAAACTACCAATGGCATTTTTCACAGAACTAGAACAAAAAATTTCACAATTTGTATGGAAACACAAAAGACCCTGAAAAGCCAAAGCAATCTTGAGAAAGAAAAACGGAGCTGGAGGAATCAGGCTCCCTGACATCAGGCTATACTACAAAGCTACAGTAATCAAGACAGTATGGTACTGGCACAAAAACAGAAACATAAATCAATGAAACAGGATAGAAAGCCCAGAGATAAACCCATGCACATACAGTCACCTTATTTTTGATAAAGGAAGCAAGAATATACAATTGAGAAAAGACAGCCTCTTCAATAAGTGGTGCTGGGAAAACTGCACAGCTACATGTAAAAGAATGAAATGAGAACACTCCCTAACACCTTACACAAAAGTAAACTCAAAATGGATTAAAGACCTAAATGTAAGGCCAGACACTATAAAATCTTAGAGGAAAACATAGGCATAACACTCTATGACATAAGTCACAGCAAGGTCCTTTTTGACCTACCTCCTAGAGAAATGGAAATAAAAACAAAAATAAGCAAATGGGACCTAATGAAACTTAAAAGCTTTTGCACAGCAAAGGAAACCATAAACAAGACAAAAAGAAAACCCTCAGGATGGGAGAAAATATTTGCAAGTGAAGCAACTGACAAAGGATTAATCTCCAAAATTTACAAGCAGCTCATGCAGCTTGATATCAGAAAAACAAACAACCTAATACAAAAATGGGCAGAAGACATAAATAGACATTTCTCCAAAGAAGATATACAGATTGCCAACAAACACATGAAAGGATGCTCAACATCATTAATCATTAGAGAAATGCAAATCAAAACTACAATGAGGTAACACCTCACACCGGTCAGAATGGCCATCATCAAAAAATCTACAAACAATAAATGCTGGAGAGGGTGTGGAGAAAAGGGAACCCTCCTGCACTGTTGGTGGGAATGTAAATTGATACAGCCACTATGGAGAACAGTATGGAGGTTCCTTAAAAAACTAAAAATAGAACTACCCTATGACCCAGCAATCCCACTTCTGGGCATATGCCCTGAAAAAACCATAATTCAAAAAGAATCATGTACCCCAATGTTCATTGCAGCTCTATTTACAATAGCCAGGACACGGAAGCAACCTAAGTGTCCATCGACAGATGAATGGATAAAGAAGATGTGGCACATATATACAATGGAATATTATTCAGCCATAAAATGTAACAAAATTGAGTTATTTGTAGTGAGGTGGATGGACCTAGTGTCTGTCATACAGAGTGAAGTAAGTCAGAAAGAGAAAAACAAATACTGTATGCTAACACATATATATGGCATCTAAAAAAATATGGTTTTGCAGAACCTAGGGGCAGGATAGGAATAAAGACGCAGACATAGAGAATGGACTTGAGGACACGGGGAAGGGGAAGGGCAAGCTGAGACGAAGTGAGAGAGTAGCACTGACATATATACACTACCAAATGTAAAACAGATAGCTAGTGGGAAGCAGCCACATAGCACAGGGAGATCAGCTCAGTGCTTTGTGTCCACCTAGAGGGGTTGTTAGGGAGGGTGGGAGGAAGACGCAAGAGGGAGGAGATATGGGGATATATGTATACGTATAGCTGATCCACATTGTTATACAGCAGAAACTAACACACCATTGTAAAGCAATTATACTCCAATACAGTTGTTTAAAAAAAAAAAGAAAAAGAGTAACTCGGACTCTTTCCCAAACTCTGATACTCTCCTCAATGTTGTTATGTGTGACCCTCCTCAGTAGTCTTGAGTAATTAGTCAACCTACTGGATATCACTCATACTTTAAAATAAATTAATAGAATGGGGACTCTAATAACGCTCTTTGAAACTTAATGAAGTAGATACTCTTAGCCTTTCTTTTCCTTTGATGGGTCAGACTGCTTTAAATAATTCCAAGGTAATCTTGCTTCCAGTATCTTTTAGAAAACATTCCACATTTACTCAAAACCACAGCGATCTATCTCATCACGGACTTTCTACAGTATTTAAATTTAGAAAAACTCAATTTAACCTTCTGGCCAAAGCTTATACTTATGCAGTTATGACCAGGTTGTTCCTACTGGGTTTTTACAACCAGTATTTGTTCTGATAATTAGTTGCTAATTAGCTTCTCCTCCTCCCCGCCTCCAGTCATTCCAAACAGTGGTCCTTATCTGAACACACTGTGCTTTCTCCTCCCGTTCTGATGTTGTCCTTACTAGAGCCCCTTCTGTCTGAAATAGTCTTTGATGATCTCCGCCTGTTAAATTCTTTACTCATTTTTTAAAAGTCAGCTAAATGATAGCTTCTTTTGGAAAACTTTTCTGAATTTTCCAGGCAGAATGAGTCACTTCTTGTCTATGTTCCCTCAGCACTTCATGCATGCCTCTAATGTAACTTATCACAATATATTATAATTATTTATATTCAACTGTGTGTTGACTTCTAGACCATGAGCCCTTTGAGAGCAGTGGTAGTGGTCTGTTCATTGTTGGCATCTCATAGGTGCTCAATAATTATACAATTATGCTTTAAAGAATTTGTGAAATAAATCAGAGCACTTAGAAGTAAAGAAAAAATAATACCTTAGTAAAATGACTGGATTATTCAATGTTTTACACATATATTAACATCTTGATTCTACAAGATTGTGAACTGTGGTGAAATTAATATTTTTATCCTTTTGTTTATACCTCTCAATGTAAGTTTAGGCACGTGGTAGACACTCCACTAAAACAAAGCACAACAAACTACGTACATACAACACACACACAGATTTTAAAAATCAAAACACACTTATTTTGCCTTTCAGGGTGTGTTAGGGATTCAGAACAGCATGATATAGAAAAGGACTTCAGCCTACAGGGTGTGGTAGGGATTCAGAACAGCATGATATAGAAAAGGACTTTAGCCTAATTGTATCACCACTTCATCTCTCATGTGAGAGAATGAGCTGTTGTGAAGTAGGAGAGTTCTGACCTCCCTATATATCAGAATAAATAAAACCTTTTATAACTACAGGTTTCAAACTCCAAACAACTCACAACAAATAATGGAATAACAAGTCAAAGGCAAATAGAGTAAAATAGAGTAAAATTTAAAAGGTAAATGTATAGGATTTTCTGTTTGTGTTATACACATATAGGTATGTTTTTACATATATATATATATGTGTGTATACATACACACACACACACACACGATATTCCATATCATGTAATTTTAAAGCTAGAAAAAGCTCTTAAAAGTTATTTAATGCATTTTTATTTAATTCATTTTTATATTAAAAATGTGAAATCTAACACATATCAGAAATCTTATATGTATCATAGTAAGTGATAAGGCTATATCTAATACTAAAATCTTCTGAGATCAGTATCAAGTTTTAAAGGGTCATTAGTATGATTAGTTCCCAAAGTTTTTGTGTTTGTGCTATACCAGAATTTTAGTGTTTGTAAAACTGGTTTTTAATGAAACTGCTGAATTAATTAAGACACACACACACACACATACAATACTAAGCAAGTCAGTAACAATAAAAATACTAAAAGGAGGCAACACCGATTGAACACATACTATATGCCAGCTACTGTTCCCAGTGTTCATAAGAATTGCTCACAAAATTTTCTTAACAACCCTATGAGGTAGGTACTTTTATTTCCCCCAGTTTTTATATGAAGAAAACAAGGCCTGAAAGGGGCGGAGCAAGACATTGTACTCCGGTAGTCTGGTTCCAGAAACCAAACTCTCACCACAGTGCATGCAAAACCAATAAAGAAGCAAACAAAAACCATCTTTGAAAGCGTCTGCTATTTGTTGCTCTGCTATTTGCTCACCCATTCAAGGTCTCTCATGCACTTAAAATTGAGAACAGTTGCTGGAACTGAACCTTCCTTCATGCCTCTTGATCAATCACAGCAGATTTTATCATGCTTTACTCCACATTATAAATTTCACCCAGCTCTGACTTGGCAGTACCAATATGTATGCTCTGTTTTAGCAAAAATACATGTTTTCACACTAATTCAAATGCTATGGTGCGCCTCTGAGGGTTACAGTGTGCCGTGGCATCAAGGCAGAGGGTCACTTCTGAATGAAGATGGTGACCAAGACTGTCCTCATACTCAGTTCCTTGCTGCTAAAATCAGTATTACAAAACAAACAATCCTCTGATTTTAGTAGAACCTTACATTTAAAATACCCACTTTGATATCAGTTTATATTTTATATATCATAAACATTATCAAAATTAATTCTGGAATATTATTAGGTAAAATTAGCTAAATTCAAGGCCTAGTGTCTTGTAAAACTTTTTGGCAAAACATCCATGGCGTAATAGCTCTTGAATTTAGTTAATTCATACTCATAATTATTACATTCTAATTTTACTCCCTCATTCTGCACATTTCACATGCACATTAGCAAAAGGACTAAGTTCAGGGATATAATTTTATTATTATCCAATACTAACAAGAGTAAAATATTTTGTGCTAAATCGAGTTTGTGCAGGCAACTTTGAGTTGTTTTACAATTTATGTGTATGTCACTAGATAGACTCTTCAGTGGCTAATTAAATGATACCATCTAAAAATGGTTTATCTTTAACTGATAGGTTCTATGTACAGATTGATTTTCTCTGAGGAGGTTAGATTTCAGGCTTCTTTTTTTCTTTTAAATCACTGGGCATCTGTAAAAAATTCAAAGGGTAGTAAAACTTACTTTCAGTTCAACTGTCCTAGGAACTAGTATTAATATATGCTAAACTACTGAAAAATGGGTGTTAAATTTCCGATTCTCTCTGCTTTATTGAAACATAGACTACTATCATTTGGAAGATATTGTTAACTTTTTTTTTAATTAAAAGTAAAACAAAATTCATCCATTTCTCACTTTTCTATTTATACTATCTAAACTCTATCTAAAGCCAAACAACTGTAAACTCAATGCATTATGACCATCAGGAACTGTATTATAGAGGATAAATATAAAGCTAGATTGCTTGAATGTACTCTACAATACAAGATAACATGGTCCAAAAATGCTTTTTTTGGAATCCATTGTAATTTAAGCATTTTATTTTTGTAAAGTTGCATTGATCACATTCAGAATAAAATATAAAATAACTGATAGACATTTTCACAATATCCAAATGTAAAGTTTTACAAATCTGTTTTATATTAGAACATGCCTGAGAGCTTAAAGATACATAGAAACACAAGAAATGCAAATAAGTCCACCACTTAACTCATGTTTCCTGTTTCCTAGCAAGTTCTTTGATTTATTCAGCCACACCTTGAAATACACTCTATATTTTTTGTAATTTAAGAGAGGAGAGCTTACCAGATAGAAAAAACATATAACATGCACAAGAGCAAGGATCTTTTATATTGTTCAGTTATAAATAAATCCCAAGTACCTAAAGAGTACATGACACAGAGTAGACAATAAAATAAAACTAGTAGTAGACTAGTTAGATAGCCAGATATATGGAGGGAGGGAGAGAGAGAGGAAGGGAAAGAGGGAGAGAGAGAGAGAGAGAGAGAGAGAGAGAGAAAGATACTGATTGATTGGGGGCATTAAAAATTGAAAAACCTATTTCTGAGTCTTCTCCACTTATTGATTTACTGACTGGGTGATCTTTGGCAACAAGTTAAAACCTGTTAGTCTCTGTTTTCTTAGCAGCATAATATCAATTACCTTATCACATATCAAATGTTAAGAACGAATGATATTATGTCCATGAAAACAACTGTTAAAATTTTAAAGTACTTTTAAGCATTATGTTTATGCACATAATATATACACCTGAATATCCATGCATTCACATACTAATATAAACCTACACTAAGATGACATTGTGGTTACTATGTTATGGGCTTAACTAAAACGTTGGTCATGCAAATCCAGAATTCATACTGTTAAGGCAAACGTAGAATTCATCACACATCCAAGTACTTCAACAGAGAAAGTTGAAAACTAAATGGAATCATGCATTCAATAATTAAAAGACACCAATGAAGGTGCTTACATAAACTAAGTTCTAGGAGAAGATTAAGATATCTAAGAGGGAAAAAAAGAGTGTTATTTTGGAATAAGTAATAACATAATATGAGAAACAATTTTCAAAAAAAAACAATATGTCACCCTCAGCCTGTGGGAAATGCAAAGAACTTCAGAAGGGATAATAGGAATCTTTTTATCATTGTGTACTTTTTCCATCTCTTATTAAGACCAGTAAGACCTGTCACTTAGTAACATTAACTTTGCACACCAGTTACAAAGAATTGGATAAAATAATATGAAGAAGAAAAATGCAAAAAAAAAAAGATGATAACTTAGACAAAGGACATACGTACTAGAAAGGAGGCAAGTAACATAGCCATACATGTAGTGTCATGCATCTTTCACCTATGGTGTCCTGCACTAAGAATTCTTCCTATGGACTTTGTGGCATGGAAAATTGCTATGATGCCATTGCTGTCCTCTCTTTAAAAAAATAAAACTAAAAGCAAAAACTTTCTGTCAAGTCTACCATCCAGATATCATATCAGGTATATTCATGTTGTACAAAGTTGTTCAAAGGAAAACAAGGAGATAAACAATTTTAACACTGTTATCACTACCAAAGCATTGCATTTGTGATTAGAGGCTATAATACTGAGAAAAGCATTTATACACAGCAGAAAATACAATTTTAAATGTTTAAAATGTTATTTGACTGAGTAAGAGTTTCTTCGTTGTTGACAGAATGATATAAACAGATTTTTAGAGAATTAATTGTTGGGAAACAAATGCTTTCCCTTGGTCAAGATTGATCACCTGTGAAAATGACAGAGTCAATACCTTTGGGTTATTCAACTCCACTTTGAAGTACTTAATGGAAAAAAATATCATTTCAAAGCCGTGGATCATTATGCTTTCAAGTTCATATATTAAAACTTTTGCATTCTCACTTTTAGATTTTTTTTTTTTTTGAAATTTACAGAATACACCAACATAAATCTCCCTGTAAAAAATTAACCCCAGATGCTTGTTTGTAAGCTTTTGAGGTTTGGTTGATTATATACTATCTTGGCTGAGACAAGCTCAGTTTTTTGGATTCCATTAATACACATCTGACACTTTCTATAAACTCAGTTTTGTTCAGACCTGAATTGACTGAAGGAGACAAATTGAACAACAGTAGTGTCAAGCACTGCCAAACAGGACTGGGCTGGTAGAAGACAGAGAAGCGTGACATAGCTGAGAAGCCCCTGCTGTCCCTGAGCACAACTTGAGCACCTCCAAACCCTGATTTCTAATTATGCAAATTACTGGTTCTCACAGGCAGAAATATGCTATGTTAAAACACAGTAAAAATACATCTGAAAAGCATGAGCATATCACAGCCTGATGGCAAGCCATTATTCAAAAGTTTTATTACCCTAGAAGAGCTGGAGATGCTATTAAAATAAAACATGTTCTATTAAATAATAGCTATTTACACTTTTCTGTGTCTTCATTTCATAAATATCTGCATTCGACTTTGAGATAACGATAGTCTGCTGCTTTTTACTATGATAATAGACAATATTTGAGGAGTTAAGAGTGTTTTTGAATTCTTCATTTGGTAGCACGTGAACATTCTCAGTCAATTAAAAGCTTTTATTGTATCTGATTTTTCATTAAATTAAATTCCCGTCAGATTTAATCATCTATGTCCACAGTAATTCAACAGCTGTAAACATATTTGTTGTGCTACAATACTGTAAGGATCCTCAGGTGTAAATATCACTACTAATAAATGATTAAATAATTGAAAGCTTTAATTTCAGGGCTTAAATATTCTGCAGATAACATAAAACAGAATTTTGTTATGCATTCAAAAGTTCTTAATACAATAAATGATTTTAACATCTCTCAATTGCAGGAAAAAAAACACAGTGTTCTTTAAAACTATTTGCCATTATTATTTCCTTAGGTTAAAAATGATAAATATGAATACAAAATACTACAACTTCATTTCAGAAGCTAAAGCCTTTGCTTACTTGGTAAATTCTGTTTTCCCATATAGATACAACTTTGGAAAACTGTCCCAAAGAACTATCATTTAACAATTAGAAACTTTGACTCATTTTAAATTTATAGCAACACTACCTGCTTGACCATTTCTACTTCTACTGTTCGCTACTAATAGTACATGATAAAGAAGTGGAGCAGAGTGTATACGTATCCATACATATTTAAAAACACATTCAAAATAATGATCTCTAATAGAAGTTACTTTCCTTTTCCTAAAGAAAAGCTGAATTTACCTGTCATTCATTTTCTACTGCAAATTAGTTTGCCAGGTCCACATTAGCATTCTCTTTTTAAATTCATTTTGCTAAATCCACACTTCCTTTTAATACTGCTAAACACTGCTCTGATTAAAAGCTTACCAAATAGTAATCCTGTTCAACCCTGACACCAGTTTCTTATACTGTTTCCCCTGTTAGACACATCTACCTTTATTTGGAAAGAGAAGGTAAAACAGAAGAGGCTCTTACCAGAGACAGGGAAAACAATTCGTTCGGCTACATCCAACAGTGCTCTGTGCAGCCTGGCAGCATGAGTGATCCTTGGGCCTCACACAAAAGAGAGATAATTGGCTCTCAATGAAGAGATGTAAACATCCATCATAATGGCACTGGGGCTGAAACTGAACGCTACCTCAGCTCCTCTATGTACTCCGACTGGAAGATGATGTCACAAACATCATCTGGGTGTACTCTCATTGGCTTCTGTTACCTGGAATCATATCTTAACCCTAAACTGTCAGCTGCAAATTGAAATGCTCATCTCTGACTATAATTTTTGCTGAAAAGTGGAGTGAAAGTGATGCTGGGCTACCGGAGGATAGAAAACTGAAAATACTTTCCCCCAAATATGTTAAGACAAACTTACATAATTAATTAATTAGGATCTATGGGAATTTTATTCTCCAGATATGTTTAATACATAGCAGTATTTATAAAAGGTATTCCACAGAATGGATATTAAAGGAAAAGATTAATATAATCACAACATCTGGAATTTAAAATTTTCTAATCACTTTGCATTGATTTTACACAACTACCCCACGAGATTAAGAAAGTAGAGTTGAGAAAAATTGCAGTGTAGACAACTGTACAGTGGAGCTTTTAATCAATTTGGTTACAGCAGCCACATGTATTGTAAAATCTAATAAAAATTTAAAAATTAAAATGCATTTTACTCTCTGAATGTTAAATAGTATCCCCAAAGTTTTGTGTAATAAAGCTTAAAGTATGATATATTAAAAGCATAACATCACTAAAATAATAATGTAAAATTTGGGTTTTTACAAAGAGTAATTTATAAGTCACTGGAACTGTAGACAAGCCCATTTCAGTAAGTGAAGGCTACTTTATAGTAGCCTTTATAGTGCTGTTCTCTTTGAGCACAAATGGGGAATAATTATCTATCCCCTACGCTCTATCCTGACAAAAGCCCCAGACTTCTCCCCAGGCTTAAATCCAGTGGGAGAGGAGGATAATGGGCTAAAGCTGGTTGCAGCAGCTTGCTGCCAGAGGGACAAAACTACAATCACCTTGAAATATATCCAAGCTTTCCCCACCAAAAGGAGCTGTCAGCCACATAATTGTGAGATGCAAGAATTACCAGAGCTATTCAATGACCAGCTCCTTCTAAATCCAGCCCAGTCATATCCCAGGGCAAGCCCTTTGAAAGCTGTGCAGCTCAGCATGCAAATAGTACACCCACCTGGAGAGAGAGTGAGAGAAATTCTCTGCATCCACCCCCATCTTTAGGGAAAGGAAGGTCACCAACAGTGCCCTTGTGTGCCATTATGCTGGTTCATGTCCTTCTGAATAATGGATTCAGGGCAAAGTTGTTATAATCCTTCCACATTTCCAATGACAGAAAATTATTTTTATTGTATGGTACAATGAGAGTTCTAAAAAATGAAAATATATGAAAAGACATTTTCATAGGCCACACATTCAAAATTCCCCTCCAAGTCCTGACTTTCCTGACCATTGGCTTGATTATTTGATTACTGTTAGTAGCAAGTTAGTATGTGATACAGGGGGTAAGAGTTTTAGATTTGGGTTCAAAAGCCCCAGCCTCCAATCCTTGCTCTATCACCTACTACCTGTAAGAACTTCAGAACATTAATAACTTTCATGTATAGTATGAGAAGGACAATGCTAATTACACCAAAAAACGTTTATATAGGGATTAAATGAGGTAATATATAAAATATATTATGTAAAATAAAAACTATTACATAAATATAAGATGCAATTAATATTATTGTTGTTATGCAAAAGATCAAATGTGTTCATTTTAAAGGCATTTGGGTAATTTAAAATGAAGAGTCAAGTCAGTGCCTTCAAAATAATTAAGGAAGAAATATGATTATCCTAAACTCTTAAAATTTCAACTAGAAAATAATGTTGCAAATTAACTTGATTTATAACACTGATTCACTCAGTGGTCTCTTTTTGAACTTGTTGCTCCTCCTCGTATTATTCAGAATTTAATCATATTAGTCAAGTTGAAGCATCTAGATTCAAGAAGACGATTTGTCAAACTGTACTTTGGGCTGACGTGAAAGACACTGTTCATTTATTTCTGCCCCAAAACGTGGGAATGTAGATAGAAATGTGTATAAAAAAAAGATTCATTGCCATGCAAAGTGACATAAAATTGAATTACAGATCAGAAAGATGAATTTGGACAATGGGAATGTCAACTGTATTTCTGGTAGACAAATGATAACACTAAGACATTGTAACTGCTAAGAAGATATGTCATGGAGAAAATAATTAGTAATGAAATAAAATATGCTCCTCCATTTTATATTTATATAAAATTTTAATGGTATAAATAATGACAGAGATGAATAACTAGCAAAATTAGATTATATCGTGTTGCATGTAGAAAGCATGCTGATATATACACCATCCAGTTAATTTTTAAGATAAATGTATATTCTGGTGATTTGAGTAAACTCAGGTTATAATGTTTCTTATTTTGTTTTGCACTTGTTTGAGCGCTGCCATGCCACATAGACATAGGACACAATGAAGATTGAGAAATAGAAATACTCCTAGTGCTTTGAAAACACTTTGTATCAAATACCCACATCCTTCACACAATTCATTGATAAGTTAATGCCTTGGAAAAGGGCCTTAGTTTTGTGTTAATAAAATAAGATTTTTAAGAATATAGATTTCTGTACTTACATATTACACAAGATCAAGACTAATTAATGCATCAGTAAAATTTTAAGGGAGTTCACTTATTAAATGTGAAAGCATAAATGTTTGAATGGTGCACAAAATAGAAAAATGAATGGGATATAACTTAATCCCTTGGAGAATGAATAGGAGATAAAGAAAATGTAGCAGAAATATTTTAAAATAATGTTGGCTTACAATAATGAATGCATCTTTACTCCATACATTAAGTCGATTTTAAATTTTAGTGTAATTCATTAGGACAGAATTTATACTTTAATTTCAAATAATTATATCTACTCTCAGGGAAGTTTCAGATAAATATAGAATATGATATATCATATATAGAAATCAGTGAGATTAGTATAGTATCTTACACATAAGAACAGAAAAAGTATATTTCCTTATGGTGCGCAGTAATCATCTGAAATTAATGATGAGTGGAAGTTATGAAGTTTTTAGTAATTCTCTGATAGTGCTTCTTTAGGAAGAGCAGAGGTATTAAAGGTCAGGGCCTTTCAGTGATTTATTTTCAGTATGTCCTTTTAGAAAGTCTAATGATACTTGAACATCAGTCTGCACATACATCTGGGTTAAAGCCAAAGATAAGATAGTGAATATGTAATGTGAACATTGATGATAAGACATACAAATTCTTACTACTATCATAAAATAGTATTAGTAAAAAATACAACCTGATTACATAATGTAAAAAATAAAAATCCTAAACATAAATATGTTAAAACATTAAGGGCCTGCAAAAAAAAAAAAAAAAAACCACAGAATGGTGTCATTTTTTGAATATACTGTTTATTACATACATGTAGAAAAGTAAAATACACTTTTTTCCAGAATCAAAAAAGATCTCCAATTTCATAAAAAGGGAAAATAACAAACACCACATTTTATATTGAATTTACCAACATTGTTTCATTATTTATTACATTCCTCCCACTAAAATGGCCTGCTAACACTCGTGAGTTCCAGAGAAAAGACAATTATTTTAACATTAACAACCATGTAAAACCTTAATATAAAGGGGGAAAAAACCCCACAGGAATTAATCTAGGCATTATTTTGAGTAAATTTATATTAGTGAATGCTTTCTGATATGAAGAACATGGAAGCTATAAAAATATTTTTGATAAATCAAGTAGAAGATGTTTTATACTTCAGCCCAAGTATATCTCAATTTTATTACTATACTTACATACTAGTATATATTTCCCAGGAGTTGAAATCATTGCAGTATTTAATTGCCTGACAGTTATTTCTGTTACATCAATTTTGTGGTTAAACTAATTATTTATATTATCAAAACAAATCAGCACTAGAGGCTAATTAAACTGGAGAAACCATCCTCCAATGTTTCCCAACCTACATATTAATAAGGTTTAAGTTAATGCTAACTTTAGAAGAAATGAACATGTCCTTCAGGTGATAATTTTATAGGCAGGCCTCAGAAATTTAAACAGATTTTAAATTCTTGTGAATATTATTACTTACTCTGAGCAGTTAGGAATACCAGAGTATAGCATTTTACTATATCTTACAGCATTAATAAAAGGCCCATTGCTGAGTTATCCACAAGATGGCAGCTGAGTTTATGTGGCCACTAACACTCTTAATACACTAGTTCATCTTGTTTTTGTTATTATTATTATTATTTAGAGAAAAATAATATATAAAGTATATAAAAAACTTACATGTGTGAATGCTTATATTAGGTAACTTTTCAGTTTAAGAGGAATAAGTGGTTAAAATTTGTTAAAACCAATTGAAAAGCAGGAATTATTTAAATCATCTTAAAATGTGTCACTTCAAAACACAGCTTTTTGCTAACACAATGTCCAAATGCTTCATCTCAAACATATCTCAGAGGTTAATCTATTTATAAAAAATCATTGTATTTTGTTTCATAGACTTCTATATTGCTTTTAAAAAATGCAAACAATGTTCACAATAACTTTTTGAATCAATGATAACTGTGGTACGGTAAGAGATATATGAGAATTAAATTTTTCCATTTACTAAATTCTAGGCGTAATCAACTCTGATAAGATTATCTATTTATTGACCTTGATTATATTCCCTTTTTATACTTAGTCATTTTCACTGTTATTTTTTTCTTTATGTCTACCTTAAATCTATTGTGTGGCAGCTTTAGTGCGTTATCTTTATTTCTGTTTCCTGAGTAGATAAATTTTTGAAAATACTTAGAATTATTAGGCTATATCACCTTCTCTTCTGAGAATAAATATCCCCAAGATGTTTAACTATGGTTATGTTTCAGTAAATTTTACTCTAGAGAAGAAGAAAATGACTAAATAAAAGTAAAGAAAGGTCTCCCCTCTTGGATGTTAAAGAAATATGAATTCTTAGAAATGAATATAAGAAGCCCATGCTGTTTCAGTGATTCAGAACACTTTTAAAATGCAAACTGAAATCATTAACTTACTATGGAAGAGATCTAAAGTGAATATGTACTCTAATTTATTTTTCCAGATTTCCTTTGAACATCATGATTAATCTCTGTAAGAGACCTAAAAATCAGTGGGCAAAAGGATTTGTTTTTCACCATGTTCTCTGAATAACTGTATTTTCTCTGTTTTCATACTGTTCCTCAAATAAGGGTACTTCACTTGTTTTCTTATAAATATTTTGCTTTGTTCCTGATATAAAATTTTACAACTTCACTCGTGACTTTTTTCCTTTCATCTCAATTTCCTTGCCTTTGTCTCATGTTACCCAAATTGATCAAATCAAGGCCGTCTACCACTATCTTGACAAATATGGAACAACATTAATCTCATAGGAAATTAGTATTGAATTTAGATCTTGATGAGGAGCATTTGAATACAACCACCTTATATTTGACAAGAGAAGGCAGCTATTTATGTAGAACCCATTGTGCTCAAAACATTGCTCCACACGCATGGATGTTTATATATGAAAGATAATGGGAAACAGATTACTAATCATTGTACAGTATTTTACCATGCCATAACTTTGTGGTAGAGACTCTTCAAGTCATTCAGAGGAATCCACATTACTATAAGGGGGATTAGGATTATTGTAATAGTGGAAGATAGAAAAATATCATCATCAATAATTTGAGTGTTTAGTTTGTACTAGACACTATGGTAAACATTTTTCACTGATCATCTAATTTGTTCTTTTTGTTTTGTTTTGTTTTCTGCAACAGGTCTCCAAGAGAGGTTAATGTAAAGACTTTCAAAAGGGCTCTTAAATATACACCATAAACCAGTACCATGGTTTTTTAAATTTATTTTTTTCACATAATTACTGGAGTATAATTGCTTTACAATGGTGTGTTAGTTTCTGCTGTATAACAAAGTGAATCAGCTATACATATACATATATCCCCATATCTCCTCCCTCTTGCATCTCCCTCCCACCCTCCCTATTCCAACCCTCTATGTGGACACAAAGCACTGAGCTGATCTCCCTGTGCTATGGGGCTGCTTCCCACTAGCTATCTATTTTACATTTGGTAGTGTATATATGTCCATGCTACTCTCTCACTTCATCCCAGCTTACCCTTCCCCCTCCCCGTGTCCTCAAGTCCATTCTCTATGTCTGTGTCTTTATTCCTTTCCTGCCCCTAGGTTCATCAGAACCTTTTTTTTTTTTTAGATTACATATATATGTGTTAGCATACGGTATTTGTTTTTCTCTTTCTGACTTACTTCACTCTGTATGACAGACTCTAGGTCCATCCACCTTACTACAAACAACTCAATTTTGTTTCTTTTTAGGGTTGAGTAATATCCCATTGTATATACCTGCCACATCTTCTTTATCCATTCATCTGTCGATGGACACTTAGGTTGCTTCCATGTCCTGGCTATGGTAAAAAGAGCTGCAATGAGCATTGTGGTACATGACTCTTTTTGAATTATGGTTTTCTCAGGGTATATGCCCAGTAGTGGGATTGCTGGGTCGTATGGTAGTTCTATTTTTAGTTTTACTTTTCAATCAAAACTGCTTAATTGAATCTCAACTGGGAAATGCCAAAATATAGGGTCCTACTATGAACTGAATATTTGTGCCTCCCCCCCACCCAAATCATATGTTGAAACCTAATGCCCAGTGTGATGGTATTAGGAGGTGGGGCCTTTGGGAGGTGATTAGGTTATGAGGGTAGAGCCTTATGATTGGGATTAGCGCCCTTAAAATAAGGGAGACCCCAGAGAGCTACCTAGTCCTTTCTCCCATGTGAGGTCATCTATGAACCAGGAAGCTTGCTCTCACAAGACACTGAATCTGCTGGTGTCTTCATCTTGGCCTTCCTCGTTTCCAGAACTGTGAAACATACATTTCTGCTGTTTATAAGTTGCCTAGTTTATGGTATTTTGTTATAGCAGCCCAAACAGACTAAGACAGGCCCCAACCAAACTACTTGCATGAGAATCTCTAAGTATGGGGGATGGGAAGCATGGGTGTATGTTCCTCCCTAAATGATTGTCTCTGTCGCCAGGCTTAAAAATTGTTGGCAAAATCTTTGCGTACGTGAGTCAAAGGTTTTAATATATAATATCAGATTTTATTGAAATAAGTAAAAAGTGTTCTAAAAATTTTAAGTGAAATCTGTGAAGGAAACAGGGCATAGTTTATATGTCAAACAATACTTTGGAGAATGAATAAGGAAAAATCCAGATTACTCTGCATCACTAAGGTAAAGTGATGAACATCACCTGTTTGGTAAGTTTGAGGAGGTAATTGTGATGGAGCATGATCAATGGTAGCTGAGGAAGACAAAAGGATAGGAAGTAGGGGAGTGATGGGAAGAGGAGCGGATTCAGCCTTCAGAGACTGCCCAGCAACATTGGAAGCTCGTCCTAAAGTGCCCTGATCTGCCAGGACAACACCTACAGACAGTGCTCTGCTGAGACAAGATTTCTTCTGCATACAATCTGCCACAAGTGATGCCCTCTCTTGACACAAGACAATACTGAGCTTCACCCTAAATGCCCTGTATTGCTACTTCCTTTTTCAAAGATCCAGGATGCATACAAGCCCACTGACTCAGAGGATGGTACCTAAATGGTTAGTGGTTGCATGGAAGAATCTCAGTTTCTGTATTTAGGAGGGAATAGACTCTGTGAAAACAAACCCTATGACAGAAAAAATTAACTAATTTTTCTATAGCCCTCCATGATTTCATTGAATTATATTCATAAACCAAGCTTTGTGTCTGAGATATGCATTATTTTAATTATTCATGCTCAAATGTATAGCAGAACTCATATCTTCAGAATTAATCATTGTGTCATCTGTAATAAACTTGGATTATAATACATTTCTAAAGATACAAGTGCGAATAGTATCCTTTGTTATAGTCTCTCTAATGAAGTGCATATATTTATCTCTCTGTGTATACAATTAGGTAAATGTAATAAAAAGTTTTAAATAATTGTTTGACAGTTAGTAGGAAGCTACTTGTAGATCCTCTAAAGAATTTTAAGGATTATTTTAAGTGTTTAATTTAGTACTGTGTATACCTATATATATATACATATATATAATATACGATCAGTTTCTTTCACTTTACATTTAAATTTCTAACAATATCTACACTTTAAAATCAATTCTCTTATCTTTATTTCATAATGATCTGTAAGCAGCAGTTAGTTTTCAACTATTCATATAAATCTGACTTTATTTCAGGCTTTGTTCAGAGCCATCTTGTCTTCAGCAGTATAGCACTAAAATAACTTCCTTTGAATTTGTTATTTTTTCAAGCTTTGTTAAATAACCTCCTTTGTATTTATGTACAGTTTACTGTTTTTGCTATTAGCTACTATTAGGAAATGTATTCTCCACTACACTTTATCTGAAGTGATTCAGTAACAGTGTACTCACACAACCATGGTCAACACAATAGGAAATGCTGGAGTGTTCTTTGTAGCCAATTTTTTTTAAAGGGGTTAAATTACAGCCATTGTTTCAGGACACTATAGAGAGGCAATGTGAATTAATGACCTTTGAGCAAATCTCGGTTGATCATTGTCCGGGAACTCATTATTCAACTTAATCCATGAACTAACCAAAGGTAAATAAATGATCGCTATAAAGGCTATAGGAACCTTAAGCTTTGTCAAGATAAATGACGCATGGGTGTGACTTAAGTGTCTGTGATATAACTGGCATATTTATCGATCATCTCTATCAGTCCATCTTTGAAATTGTAGACCTGGAAAAAATATTAACTCTTTTCACATTAAATCGGGAAAAAATCACTAAGTGGATTAGTGATGGTATGTGGGCAAGGGGACCAAGAAATTGTTTTTTTCTGCCAGAGGCTACCTGCTCCTGATACATTTGTTTTTGGCTGTGACTAGTAGAAGATCAAAACTGCCTATATGGCGAGTTTTGGCAAAAAACTAGCAAAAAATTCCCTTGGTATCCCAGGCCCCTCTACAATGATTCTTCTGAAATGGAGACAGAGTCATTTTTTCTGCCTTATGTAGTTAATGGAATGAAAGTCCCAGAAGAACACATATTTCTATATTGAAAGGACCTATGGAGGCCCCCCAAAAATGCATGAAAAGGACCCACATCAAAACACACAGTCATGAAATTTAAAATCATTGGGAGTAAACAGATCTTCCAAGTCTGAAGTAAGAAAAAACTAGTCACATAAAAAAATTCAGGAATCAGACCAACACCAGACTTCTCTACAATCAAACTGAGAAAGGAAACAATAGATGCTTGCTAAGTGATTTTCAACATAAATTTATACTCCTCAACATTACCAATTAAGTCTGAGGCAATAAGTCAGGACATCTTCAGATACACAAACTCATAAAAATGTCACCTTCCACACCCTTTCTCAGGAAGCTGCTGCAGGATGTGCTCTATCAGAGCAATGGGTAAAGCAAGAAAGAGAAAACTCTGAGCTCAGGAAATAGGTGATCTGAGACTTGAGAGAGGTCGTGAGAAATTTCCAGTTGATGATGATGAAAAGTAATCTTAGGATGACAGCTAGATAGCAGGCCTAGACTAATCATGTACAAATTAGAAAAGAAAGACAGCAATCTCCAGGAAGGATATTTTAATAAAAAGTAACTACAATGAAAGAAAACTAAAAGAGTATTTGATTTGTTTTAATATATTGGAAAGAGGTGTATTTTTCTGTGAGACTTTAAGACCGAATTAGAGAAAAGTAAGAGAAAACTAAGGACATCAATGGGAGAAGAGGCACTTAAAAGGCAAGGAAAACTAAAAGTTATTTAAAGGAAGGGAATTTACGCCTCCTCCTCATATTCTACTAATAAATAATACAAATCTTAAGTTTTAAATGTGATATAACTATATTGGAATGGTAGGAAACATCAAAGGCAAAATTACTGCATTCAGGTTTCTAAAAATAACTGAGGGGACTTCTGGTTTCCAGTCCAGCCTGTAAGAGCCGTGGAAGTAGCCACTCCATCCTAACAAGTGAAAAACCAAACAAACCGAAAAATCAACATTTCTTCTTAGATCCGTCAGAGAAATGAGGTCTTAGGGCCAACTGCTGCTTCCAAAATTGGAGAGACTGCTAGGCAGATACAGAGACTCACAAATTACCAGAGCAGAAATCCACAAATGACACAACCACAGGAATCACTGCCAGGGCAGGAAAACCTGCACTGTAACTGAGGAATTGCCAGAGGCTCAGCATGGATAAGTCTGAGAGACAAAAACTACAGTAGGACTCGTCACTGATGGTGGGAGGATGACATACTTTTGTGACTTTTACTTCCTGGAGTTCTGCCAGGTTCTCACAGTGAATATCACACAAAAAAATTTTTGCTTGTATTTCTGACAAGGGGAAGGGAAAAGGAACCATTCTGAAACAAATCAGAACATTCTGTTCTTCTTAACAAGGTCAGCCTTCTGGAGAAAATAGTTACTCTAGGGCCTAGCCTGCAGTGGTTTTGTCAGAGCCTAACTGATCTGGGGGAAGGGAAATACTCAGCTCCAGCCCCCTCTAGCCATGTCATCCCACTGACAGGGGGTGGGGGTAGGGCAGGACTGAGAAACACATGAGAAGGTCACAGTCAAGAGACACAGGTTCACTAAAAGACAGAGACTTAATCATAAGATTACAGAATGGTCCCCTTGCCCACATACCATACAGTCACATTACTAAAGGATTATTTATAGTAGTTCTTTTTACCCAGTATATTATATCTGGCTTTCAAGAAAATTACAAGGCATACTAAAAGGTAAAAATAAATAAATAAATAAAATACCCCCACACACATACATTTTGAAGAGAAAGAGCAAGCGTCAAAACCATACTCAGATATAGCAGGGATGTTGGAATTATCAGACCAGGAATTTAAAACAACTATGATTAATACACTAAGGGCTCTAATAGATAAGTAGACAGCATGCAAGAATAGATGCCAATATTAGCAAAGAGCTGGTAATTCTAAGAAAGAACCAAAAAGAAATAAAAAACACTGTAACTGAAATAAGAAATGTTTTTGATGGACTTATTATTAGACTGGATGCGGCTGAGGAAAGAATCTCTGAACTTGAAGCTATTTCAGTAGAAACCTTCAAAAGGAAAAAGCAAACAGGAAAAAAGAATGGGGGAAAAAAAGAAGGCATAGAGTATCTAACGACTGTGGGGCAACTACATAAATATATGCATAATGGGAATGCCAGAAAGAGAAGAAAGAGAGAAAGACAGAAGAAATATCTGAAGCAATAATAACTGAGAATTTCCCCCAAATTAATGTCACATACCAAATCATAGGTCCAGGAAGCTCAGAGAACACCAAGCAAGATGAATGCCCCCCTCCCACCCTCCACAAGCCAACATCTGGGCATCATTCTCAAACTACAGAAAATCAAAAATAAAGAAAAAGTCCTATAACAAGTTGGGGGGAAACTTACCTGTAAAGGAACAAAGATAAGAATTATATCTGACTTCTCCTCAGAAACCATGCAAGCAAAAAGAGTGTAAAGTGAAATATTTAAAATGCTGAGAGGGAAACAAAACAAAACAAAACAAACAAAACAACAACTTATAATTCTATGCCCTGTGCAATTATCCCTCAAAAGTGAAGGAGAAATAAAGACATGCTCAGACAAACAAAAATTAAGAGAATTTGTTGCCAGTAGATCTTCCTTTCAAGAAATGTTAAAAGTAATTCTTTGGAGAGAAGGAAAATCATATAGGTCAGAAACTCAGATCTACATAAAGAAGGGAAAGCACTGGAGAAGGAATAAGTGAAGGTAAAATAAATACTTTTACTTGTTTTATTCTTAATTGATCTAACAGATAACAGTTCAAAATAAAAATGTTTCTGATTATGTATACTCATATATATGTGATAGATGCACAGATAGAATATGTATACTTATGTATAAGTGAAATGAATGACAGCAATAATACAAAGGATGGGAGGAAGGTTTTAGTATTATTTCGTTATTATAAAGTACTTACACTATCTATGAAGTGGTATAATGTTATTTGAAAGTGGACTTGGATTAATTGTACATATATATTGTAAACTCAAGAGCAATGACTAAAAAGAATAAAACAGTAACTAATATGCTAAGAAAGGAGAGAAAATTGAACTATAAAATGCTCAGTTAACCACAAAAGACACAAAAAAAGTAGGAGACAAAAATAGAAACAAAGAAAAAGGACAACACAGGCAAAACAGCAACAAATAAAGTACATCAATAATCACTTTAAATGTTAATGGTCAAAATGTACCAATTAAAAGACAGAGATTGTCAGAGTAGATTGCTGTGTGGCTAATTAGGGCCTTTTTAATTGGAATGTAAAACAGGAATGACCATACCCTAATAGCATGACACCTACTAATTAAAAAAAAATTATAAAAGCTAACATTCAGTAATCCACGAAGTGCCAATTTCCTGATGGAAATATCTGACTCACAAATGATTTTTATAGCAGTGTGTGTTTCCACAGGAAATGATAAAGTAGACTTAGGTATGATCTACTTACTTTCCCTGGTTTCATCCAATAACAGAATCAAATTAGAGCAAAGAGTGTAAATCAGAGATTCTTGGGCTCAATTACTGGTTTTATACTTAATAATTATATCATCTTGGAAAGCAGCAAGTTATTTACCTTCTCTGAACAGTATTTTCTAACTTACTCTAAGATGAAGTCATAATTGTAATTTATCTCAAAAGATTTTTAAAGTTATTAAAAGGAGAAATAGGTTTTGTACATTATTTAAGCCATTACTTAGCACTTGCTAATTGCTCAAGGAAAAGATAGTTTCTTTACTCCAAATCACATTATATTTTTATATAATAAATTATCCTTGAAACAGAAAAAAAATTATAGACCTCACATGTATACACAGTTGACCCTCGAACCACTCAGGTGTTGGGGCGCAACCCTTGGCGCAAATGAAAATTTGCTTATAGTTTATAATCAGCACTCCATATATGTGATTTCCTCTGTATCTTTAGATTCAACTAGCCTCAGATCTAGTCTATAGTATTCATTACTGAAAAAATTCAATGTGTAAGTGGACCCATGCAGTTCAAACCCATGTTTCTCAAGGGACAACTATACATATTTTTTCTGTTTTTATTAAGGAGGAAAGCTTATTCATTAAACAGCATTTATAAATACTTGTAAATATTCAACAGAACCAGGAGGGTCAATGGGGCATGTGGTAATACAATGATAGTTCTCAACAAAACTATCTATAGAAGAAACATCTGAAAACAGTTTGTGAGGGACTTATAAAAACTTGCCTAACACTTTCTTGTGCAGAGTATACACTCATTAAATATTTATTGAACTGATTTGACATTTTAAGAATTAGCAAAATATTGTAGGAGATTATATATAACAGAAAGTGTATCAATTTCCTTTCCATTCATTCAATCAACAAATATTGATAGCCTGACATTGTGTGAATTGCTATGATACAAACATGAATATGATCCATACTCTGGTCTCAAGGAACTCTCAGGCAAGCAAGTGTTTGCAACATTAAATAAAATATAGCAGACTAATTTTCTTATTGCTCAGTGAAGATAAGCATGTTTATCTAGAAGGCTGATATGTCAAATGTTTGTTTTGTACTTGTATTAATAGAAAAAACAAAAAACAAACAAAAACAAATCAGCACGCTATTAGAAGCAATTTCCTGAGAAAAGCAACTTTAAAGCTATATAATAATGCTGTGACTGATTAAGAGTAATATTTTGCAACCTATATCTATAGTACTGTATTGATTTTCAATATGCACAACCAAGACCAAGAAGCATATCAAGACATTCAAACACCTTCTGAATCATTTTCGATTGATCAGATGTAACAGAGTTCATGATTAATTGAGAGACATACCAAAAGTGTGTTGTACTTTAGTGTTGGATCTGCACTGGAGGGAAGTAAGAATCACAGTGAGTGGGACCTGTAATGTCAGTGTATCAAACCCTTAACTTCCCACTCCTACCACCTCCATGCCTTGTTTAAAACCCTTCAGGCATTCTTGCTATTTTTAAAATAAGAGTAGGGGGACTTTTCCCAGGATGATTTACATTGTCCTGTCTGATCTGGCCCCAATCTCTCTAGCCTCACCTACTACCAGCCTTCTTGACCTCACTCTTGTTATCTTTCTTCTCCATCTCAAATGATAGATTTTAGTCCCATTTCCTGCCATAATAACTTTTGCTACAGGACCTGCTTCTAAACTCAGACATTTTTTTCTGATTAAAATTCCCTATTCCCATTCTTCTTTTCATATTACTCCTTGTTATCACACTAAATGCCATCTGAACCTTCTATTATAGTCATGTTACATATTTTGGCTTTAGGTCTTTACATATCCTTTGTATTCTGTCTAAATACTCTCTATCCACCCCATATTCCTTTTTTTCTAGATGTCTCTATTCATCCTTATCAGCCATCCCCTATTCAAAGAAGTCTTTCCTGACCTCCTTAATTAAATCAAATCCCTATTATATGCTCTGATTCCAGGTACCTTTCTTTCACTGCATTTATCATTGCAATAAATATTTTTATTTCTCTGACTTTTTGAATGTGTGAATCTTCCACTGGAATATAAAGTCCTTGAAAAAAGACAGTCCATCTGCTTTTGCTTACTAGGTTAGCTATTCAAGATGATTTTGTAAACTAAACAAATGTCTAGCCATTTCAGTATACTACACAAATATACATATAAGATTAAAGTCTTCGGCACGATATAGCTATTTATATTTAATTTCCTAATTTTTGGTATAATTTCCATTTTGTAATCTTTTTGGGAAGTAATTTCCACCTTATGTCAGAATTAGAGGAAGGATAAGCCATTTTAATATATTTATAACATTTGCTAAAATGCTTTACTTATTATTGTATTTCAAATATATATATATACACACACCTACACATTGAAAACAAAAAGCAAGTTCTGTATGTGTGTGTTTAGTTTGTTTGTTTGTTTGTTTTGCCTACACAAGTGGAGAAAACATTATGGACCCCCACTTAACCACAACTCCCCACAAACATACACACCACACTTGCCTTTTGTATATATTCTGTCATATATGTATATACATGTGTTTTTTCATTCTCACACCATGCTAAGTTTTTATTCACTCCGTGCCGTTTTATTTAATCATTGTGAGCCTTTAGCAGATAATCATGAGCTCTTAAAAAGAGTACTTAAAAAAAATTGTAAAGAAGAGCACAAAGTTCTTATACTGTATCTGTTTGGAAAGAACATGCATAATACTTTTATACCATTAAGTGACTTAAAATATCTTTGAATAGGTCTTATCTAATCTACATATTTGTCTTTATTTTAATATTGAGATATAAGGTTTATTTATATTTATTTCCAAAAATATTTAAATAAGATTTACTCTTAGTTTTTTTTTTCCTGAGGGTCACTTCAGTTTAGCTCTGTTCCCTAAGATCTACTTTTTTGATTACTGACATTTCTTGCCAGTAGTCAAAAAAATCCCAATTAACTACAATCATAAAATGTAACTGTTAGTACATTTTAGTTAGTGCTACTTAGGACAAAGGCAGTTTCTCAGTATTAAGTCAATTATAAACTCTCCAATTCAGTGTTCCTTTTGTTTGTTTGTTTGTTTTGGCCTGGTTGCCAACTGTATTAGAGATCTCCATTAATTTTTGCTTATCCCCTCATTTCTCAGAGGAACTGTTTTGCAAATGGCTCTACTTCCTTCATGCTAAATGACCTCACCTTCTGGAAGACTCATTGCCTCCAGATGAAAACTTGAATATCTGAAATAAGAGATGATGGGATCTAGATTATATTGATGGGAAAAGGACTGCCCTGAAAGTCAGTAAAGTTGTGCTGTTCACATTTTTGAAGCTCTTTTGTTTCCATCCTTCTTGAAAGTGTTATTCAACTATTCTTATAGTTCCATAAAAATTGTATTGTTTTTATTGTGGTAAAATACACATAACATAAAATTTATTATTTTAACCATTTTTTTTGTTAAACAGTTCAGTGACATTAAGTACACTCCCATTGTTATAAAACCATCACCATTATCCCTCTCCAGAATTTGTTCATCTTCCCAAACTAAAACTCTGTATCCATTAAACAATAATTCTCCATATCCTTTTCCCTTAGCCCACATCACTGTCATAGATTAACCCTTTAAAGCTTTTTGGCTACTGAGGTTTTACACCAAATAATGATGTAAGAAGTCTACCCAATTATAAACAAGAATTCCTTGGCAGATTAACAAATGGCATATTCCAAAAGTGAGTTTTCAGGGACTGAATGAGAAGCAAAACCTGTATTTATATAAGAATGCTTAGCCATCCTCTGTCCATATTACATACCCAGACTTGCTGGAGTCATCTTATTACATTAAGGTGATAAATCACATTGGGGTCAGTTTGCCTCCAGACATGCCAGGTCAGAATATATAAGTGGGCTTGAAAATCAATCTCTGCCTAAGAGTTAACACCATTCTCTGAAAAGGAGAATGTGAGAAAAGTGAACTGTTACAGAATTATAAGAATTCCTCTTAACAGAAAAGGCTTGGGTCATCAGATAGCAAAGATTGGCTGAAGTGTAGCTTATCATGGCAAGGGGCTCACAGACATTTTGATATGGCCACTTGGATCTTGGGGAACTAAAGCTGTTTCAAGGAGTTGATTAGCTTGTTCAAGGAAAACAAAGCTAACCTGTAGTCAACAGTTCATCCATCTTGGCTTAGCTTAATATAATACCACATGTATTATTCAGAACAAGTAATAAGTGTCACTTGAAAATTAAAATGATAGTCAATAGCTAAACTATTATATATATATATATGCCTAAAAACTATATGATGATATTCATGAGAGTATATAGTACAATGGTTAAGAGTAAAGGTTCAGGAGCCATTCAGATAAAGTTTCCATTTTCCAGTTTCTCAACTCAATCTCTGTGCAACCCCATGACAGCTTCTTCATCTCCCTAAAATTGTTTCCTTGATTGAATAAAGCCCAGCTGATAAAATTGTATAAGGATTAAATGAAATAAAGAATGAAAAGCAATTAGCACAATGCTTAGCAGTGTTAGTCGGATAATGGCCCCCAAAGACAACTATGTCCTAATTGCTGGAACCTGTGAATGTTACCTTATGTGGCAAAAGGAACTTTACAAATGTGATTAAATCAAGGTTCTTGAAATGGAGAGATTATTCTGGATTATCTTGATCAGCCCAATGTGATGACAAAGGTGCTGAGGAGAGGAATGGACAAGGGTCACGGTCAGACAAGAAGGGTCAGGATGGAAGCAGAGGTTGAAGTAACATAGGGCCATTAGCCGTACAATGAGGCAACCTCTGGAAGCTAGGAAAGGCAAGGGTTCTCCCCTAGAATCTCCAGAAGATAAACAGCTATACTGACCTATTTTAAACTTCTGACATACAGAACTATAAAATAATAAATTTATGTTTTTTTAAGCCATTAAGTTTGTGAGGAAACTTAAAAACTTGAAAGGTTGAGGAGGAGACCTTTCAACTCAGACACCAACAGGAAACACATACACCAGCACTTAATTATTCTGTAATAAATATCAGCTGATACTATTATTGAAAAATAATTAAAAAAAAACATGGTCAGTGCTATATAAGGGGTCTATATATTTTAGGGGAAGGAATTATTTTTAACTATATTTATATTACACAAAACCCTGTATATTATAAAATATTTGAAAAATATAAAATTATATATAATGAAAATTAAAACTGTTCTTTCCATTCAGGACCCATGGCCTCCATTCCAGAAATAAAGCTTTATTAACATATTCCTGTATGTTCCTTCAAAATGTTTTAATATAAAATACTTAGGGCCATTTTTTCCAATTTATGGCTTTATTTTTTTTATTTTTTAAATTAAAAAATGTTAATCTTTTTTATGGAAGTATAGTTAATTGACAGTGTTGTGCCACTCTCTGCTGTACAGCAAAGTGACTCAGTTTTACACATACATACATTCTTTTTTAAAATATTCTTTTCCATTATGCTATATCCTAGGAGACCGAGTATAGTTCCCTGTGCTATACAGTAGGACCTTGTTGTTTATCCATCTAAATGTAATAGTTTGCCTCTACCAACCCCAAATTCCCAGTCCATCCCTCTCCCTCCCCACCTCCCCCTTGGCAACCACTGTCTGATCTCTATGTCTGTGAGTTTGTTTCTGTTTTGTATATAGATAGCTTCATTTGTGCAGTATTTTATATTCCACATATGTGATATCATATGGCTTTTAGATTTTGTTATATAAATTTGTCTATTTCTCTCTTGCTATTTTGTCTACTATTGCTACTTATGTTTTGAGCCTGTTACTAGTTTACACATTTGGGATTTCTAAACCTTTATGATACATTGACCCTTTATCATTGTGAAATGACTTTTAACAAATCTTTGTCAATACTCTTTATTATAGAGTTACAATAAAGTAATTGTGGAGTTAAACTTGTCTGAAATTATTAAAACCACTCAAGCTTTGTTATAGGTTGTGTTTACAAAATATATCTTTTTCTATATTATTACTTTTAATATTTCTATGCCTTTATGTTTAATGTGTGTCTCTTATAAACAGCATATGGTTGGGTCATTCTTTGTTTAACCACTATGGCAATCTTTGTCTTTTAATTAGATATTTTGTTCTTTTACATTTAACATAATCACTGACATAGCTTTATATCCACTAACTTACTATTTATCTTTTGTTTGTTTCTTTTTTTTTTTCCTCCTTTCCTGTATTCATCTGGGTTGAGTACATTTTATTATTCCATTTTATCTTGTCCTTTGTTTTTTTCATTCTGTCCTTCCATGTTTTTTGTGGTTTCTATATGAATTACAATATGCATCCTCTATTTAAAATAGTCTATCTTGAAGTCTATTTTATGCACAATTTAAGAAACTTATATTGGTATACTTCAATTTTCCTTCTAGTCCTTTATGCAATTGTTATACATTTCATTCCTTCCTCCTGCCAATCCCTCTATCTATCTACCTATCATCTATCAATTATGGCTCACAGATTATCATTATTTTACACAATCGATTATCTTTTGGGGAAATTCAAAAATTGATTTTAAAAAGACTTTCATACTTGCCACATGTTTACCATATTCAGCCACCCTCCTTTTTAATATAGATTCTAATTTCCATCTTGTATCATTATCAATTAGCCTAATTAACCTGCTCCAACATTCATATAGTGCACATCTGCTAGTGGTAAATTTTCTGAGCTTTTGTTCATAAGAAAGTATCTTTATGTTGCCTTTGTTTTTGGATGAAATTTGAAAGACACATTTCTGGACTTTTAATTATGTTTTAATTTTTTTTCATTCTTTAGCCTTATTTAATTGTTTGTTTTTTTTATGAAAGGTATGAGGCCTAGTTATCATTGTTCCCCAAGTAGGCAGTATGTTTTTCCCTTCTGTCTGCTTTTAAAATATTCTTTATATTTGGCTTTCAGCAGTTTGACTCTATTGTGTTTATGTGTGGCTTTTTTTTTTTTAACTTTATCTCGCTTGGGGTTTGTTGTGATTCTTTAATGTACAGGTTGATGTTCTTTTTCTCAAATTCAAAAAAATGCTCAGCCACTATTTATTTATTTGCCCCATATAATTTCCTTCCCTTTCTGGGATTCCAATGGCACCTATATTAGACTGCTTGATATTGTCCCACAGGTCACTGACTGTCTCTTAAATTTTTAAAAATTTATTTTCTGTGTGTATTGATTTCAATGCTTTCTATTTTCCTATCTTCCAGATAACTGATAATATATTTTACAATATCCTGTCTTCAGTTCATCCAGTGCTTGCTTTTTTTTTTTTTCATTTTGGATATATTATAGTTTTCAGTTTTGGAATTTTTATTTAGTGCTTTTTTTTCATAGTTACCATTTCTCTACTGAGATTTTCCTTCTATTCAATTATTATATTTAAAGTTTTCTCTACATCTTCATTTATAATAGCAATCTAAGATACTGAAGCAATTAATTCTGACCTGTCATCTCTGTGTTTGTTTCTAATGATTTTTTTCTTGTTTAGTTTTGAATCACATTTTCCTGTTTCTTCAGATACCTAGTACTTATTATATGTTGTACATTGTGAATATTGTGTTGTTGAAAATCTGATTTTCTTGTGTTCCTTTAATGTATTGAGTGTTGTTCTGGCAAGCAGTCTACTGGTACATCACCATGATTACCTCCATTCTTTGTTTTTCAGCTTTTAAAAATGTGGTTCTAGAATGAGTAACCTTTACTCTAGAATGAGTAACCTTTATTCTAGGATAATAGGAACCCTCCTGCAAAAGCTCTTCTGGATTGTGTGTTTTTTCTGAATTCTCAAAGAAATGATTGGGGTGTTCAGATGAAATGTGGTTTGTTATACCTGATGTGTTCTCCAGCTGTTCTTTTCCTTTTTTTTTTTATTTCCTCAGGGCAGAACTTTGCAGAATACCGGGGCAGGTGCAGAACAGCTCAGTCTTTGGCAAAAGACATAATTAGAACCCTTAGGCAAAGTCCTGGAGCTTTTTGTTTCTGTAGCCTGCAAGGCCAATTCCAACCACCTTATCATTGTCAAACTCTTGTCTCTGCCTCTTCATTAAGGAGAGGTCACCATACTTTACTTAGACTTCACCTTCCTCTCCTGTCCCACGATCAGGGAAGCTACTCCAGGCACAAAACTGACACTATTGTGAAGTTTGTCCTGTGTTTCTCACAGTTCTTACATATGTATATGTATATACATGATATATTGATTGTATATATAAATAGTAATGTACATAGTCAATTTCCATTATCCTCTTAGGAAATTATTATTCTTTCTTCTCTGAAACACACTATGCAAATTTGGCAGTTTAAAAAGAAATGATTATATTTCCTATAAGAATAAGACAGAAGATAAGAGAATAAAAACAAGATTTAAAAAAAAACCTTCACAATGAAACAAGCTTAGTTTCTTCTTAGCTGCTCTAATTTTTATGAATAATGATTAAATATGAAATAAAAAAAATAGTATTTTACATGCTTATGCTAATCCTGATACACTGGCCATTGGCAATGTACTGTTGGTTGTTTTTACATTTCCAAGCTACAGATGCGTTCTGTTTTCAACTATTTGCCAAAAGCATAAATAGTTGAGCTTTAAAATGACACCTAGCTACATCTCTATTTGTCTAAATAAATGCCTGTATGTGATATGTTTATAACTGTTGCAATACTCCTTTTCTTCACCCTGACAGTTCTGTAGAGGTATAGTATAACACTGTATGGAATTCAAAGCATGTTCAACACTTTGTGCTAAGGCATTGCTGCTTCAAAATGTTTACAATTTGATCCTCTCTGTACCTACTAAATCTACTATAACAAACATGACATGTTGCACTGAACTGTATGATTGAATTAAAAGTAAACACAAAGTTTTCTTAAGTGGGCTCAAACATAAATGTATTTGTATCATCTAAGTAAAATGTTGTGACTAAAGGGCCAAAAACTGTTTATATTAATAAGTAAAATACAACATAGATACATACAAATACATTATCCAGAGTTGGAAACAAACCAATAACTATACAATAGATTGTTCTTTATAAAAACTCTTTTTAAAATATAGAAGAGAGAGAGATAAATAATAATAATTAAAAATAAAAATGCCTATTAGTTTCCTGATTTGGAACCATATACAATATATACATATATATACATATTTCTCTTTACTTAGAGAAGATAAAAAATAATTAATGTGGTCCTTGCAAACCTTCTCTAGAGGCACTTGTTTAAGTAGTGGGGATTTCACCTATTTCTAAAATCTAGTCCAGGATCTTCCTATTTATTAGAGGCTGAAATTTAAACTAGTCTGAGGAAATCTGCCAAAAATCACACCAGAAAACAAATCATATTTCCCAGGTGAAAATACTTCATAATTCTCTCTCATTTCTCATGCTTATCATTGCTTAATTACAATAGAAATCTTATTATTATCAAACACTTTGATTAATTACAAGTAAACAGTAAAATAAGACAAAGCCATGAACAATCATATATGCATGTATTAGGCATTTGTTTTGACATAAACCATATAAACGTACATTACAGTTTTTTTTTTCTTCAGTTTATAGCTAAGGCTTTTTCTTTTGGCAACACTCTGCTGATTAGAGTTCCATACAGTCTCTACCAACTAAAAACATACATTGTAAATATACTATAACTTCCAATTTCTTTTCATTTTAGGTGGAAGAAAAATTTAATCAGAAAGTCCTAAGTGCATATATTTTCTAAACATTCACTGTTTTTAAGTCATTTTCACATAATGTAATATTAATAATTTTAGCAATTAAGTTTTAAGTTTTTCTAAATATTGGACCAAAATTTCATAGAAACAAAACCATATTTCTGGGCTTCCCTGGTGGCGCAGTGGTTGAGAATCTGCCTGCCAATGCAGGGCACACGGGTTCGAGCCCTGGTCTGGGAAGATCCCACATGCCGCGGAGCAACTAGGCCCGTGAGCCACAACTACTGAGCCTGCGCGTCTGGAGCCTGTGCTCCGCAACAAGAGAGGCCACGATAGTGAGAGGCCCGCGCACCGCGATGAAGAGTGGCCCCTGCTTGCCGCAACTAGAGAAAGCCCTCGCACAGAAACGAAGACCCAACGCAGCCGTAAAGAATAAATAAATAAATTAATTAATTAAAAAAAAAAAAAAAAAAAACCATATTTCTTTTGTACTCATATTTTCTTAGTTTAAGTATATTCATGAAAGTACAAAATTACCATAACCAGACTGTCTTGGGAAAACAAATTTGTGATCACACTCATTTGAGTCTTGGTAGGCATATAACCCAAGTGAAGAGAGCAGAAATGTACATTCTTGCCAGACACTAGCCTCCTAACCACAAGTGTTCAGCCTCCTACAGATATAAGTTGCTATATTTTGCTGAAGGAATGAAGGTGTTGATTAAGTTGGAGAGTCGTTTATGTGGAGGTGTGTTAAGAGAGTTTTTTTAAAACACATTTAATGTCATTTATCCCGTTAATTGTAAGCTTTATAAGGGTAGAGATCTTGTCTGTCTTGTTTACCACTGCATCTCCAGTGTGTAGCATTGTGCCTTGTAACCAGCAAAAAATCAGCATAGGTGTAATGAAGAAAAGCCATGATCAAGCAAGTCATTTATACAACACATCTACACACAGAATGCAGACAACGTACAAAATATCCAACATCACAGGAAATCAAATAACCATTTAAAAAACTATCCAACTATTAAGTTGACAATATAGAAAATAACAATAATTGAAACAAGAATGATGGAATAAGCACTCTAGTACATTGCTGGAAGAAGAGCAGATTGATACGTTGATTCAGAGGAAACGATTTTACAGTTTGTGCTTAAAAGCCTCAAAAACATTAATATATTCTAAATTCTTCAGAGACATATATGAAGACTTAGGTATAGAGATATTTTTTACAGATATAGTCATGTCCATAAAAAAATTACAAATTGCCTAAATATCTAACAGAAGATTAAGTAATGTGACATACACATGATGAAATATTATGCAAGCATTTAAATCATGTATTTTTAACTATTTAATGTAATGGAATTACTTAATGGAAATGGAAAACTGTATATTTAGAAAATCATGTTTATTATAAAACACACACACACAGAAGAAATAACAAAATAGAAAGAACTTATCTATTTGGGGGGTGATAAGGTCTTTGGAAATTTTTGTTTTCTTTTTTATTCTTACTTTTATTTCTTATTTTTTTCTGTAATGAGCATACTGTTGACAAATCAGGACAAAGATTACCTTAAAAGCCTTTTCATTTTAATTCCTGCATCAATTTTTTGTTCTTTCAAAATATCATCAGAAAAAGAATTTTGATTATTATATTTAGTGAGCTGGAGAGAGGCTGTGAAGTTCTTTACACATTAAAATGCTAGCCTAGCATGACTTTTGCTTATATTCAAGGGTGTCACATTTGATAAAATGTTAGCAGTAAAAAGAACATTAGAGATGCCCTAATTAAACCTCCATCTTTAGCAGTAAGTGTCCATGCACTATTTCCACATTAAGTTTTCCATGAAAGTGTTTTTCAAAATTGGCACGTACTTGTACTTGTCTGGGAAACAAGAACTAGAACGTAGAAAATAATACAACTAATGGGCCAAAATTCTTTACTCTAACAAGCATTTACATTTTAAAATGTGGCAGTAAACTGAATATTTATTAGGCATGAATACCTTACAAATTGACTAGTCATGACAGTTTGACAATAGTTTCCAAGTGGAAAATGATTTTATCCAGAGGAAGTTAAATTACAGAAAAATAAAATAAATATGAACTTTTTCCACTGGATTATTAAAGTTTTCTTTGCTTTATTATGTTTTTTATTTGAGGTATTCCCTGTTAAGGCACTTATTTTCCTGGGTTCATACCTAACCTATATTTCATAGCCTTCTCTGCATGTACATTGAGAACATATGACTGGAAAATGACAAGTAAGCTTCCAGGCCCACCTATAAACACTCTGTAGCAATTTCTCCATTATCTTTTTGTCTCCTTAAAAGGAATCATTGTAGGGCACGTTTAAATATAATGGGGTTACTAGATTCAAGGATGCTGAATCTCTAAATCATTTTTGTATAAGAACTTCTCAGAACCTGTGCAATCAGGAACATTGGACTTTGGACTTTGCATGAGTGAGAGTAACACAAAAGGACTGAGATTACTTACTGCAGCAGCTAGCGTTAATTACACCAACTAGTATAAAAACCAGTACCTTGAAGTGAGATGCTGATATAACAAAAACTAGAATATGTGACATTAGCTTCGGAGTAGACAGATCTATTCAGTAATAGAATAAAGCAGGTTGGTTAATTGGTGATTACAACGAAAAGGCATTTAAAAACTGTCACTTATGGTAGTTTGGAAGGCAGTCCAAAGCTTACTGAGCTTGTAGATCTAGAGATGTTTGGAAAACATAGCTGTCAGTATTATTATTATTGATGGCTTCAGCAAAGTATTACAAGAAATATATAAACAGAAAATAATTGGCAGGTTTAAAGTAGAATTGAAAGGGAACAGAAAAGTTTAGAAAAGAAGTAAGAGATGGTATTTGAAGGACTTTGAAGAACCAAGACCCAGTGAGATTTCTCAGCTGCACAGAGTGTCTCAGATTTGTGCCAAAGATCAAATGAAGGACATATTCTGCCAATTCAAGCTTGACAGTCTCAAGATTATCTGACTTTAAGTTGAGGCAGAGAGAGGGATGATATCAAGGTAGCAAAGAAATGGAACGTATTTGAGAACAAAGTCTGGAAGTTTTGGCTTCTTTTACATGAAACTGACTGGAAGCAAATAGTTTGCAAGTTTTTAAAATAATTATATTGCCAAATAGCCACAAGTCCATATTAAAAAGTCTTTGACTCTGCAATGCTTAAAACAACTTTTAGACACCCATACTTCCATGAGCATGAGGTGGGTTCTGTATGCTGGGCAGCCAAGAAAGATACATCCTTCAGTACCCACTTCAGATATGGCCCCAAAGGATAAGACGAAACAACCTTAACTGAATTTGTTTTTCTTAACACAGGAGTTCTTCCGAGGGAAGATAATCAGGCCTAATTGACGATCCTTCTTTTTTCTCCAGGAAGTGGGACTTTACAATATCCGCCTAGTTGTATTCCATAAGTAACTTCTGTGTACCTTCTATTCTCCCATTTTCCAAATGACAGTTGTTGAGATAATTTTGTCTCTGTCTGTTAGTAGGTGTACATGGAGGATCAGGGGGCAGAAAACATGATTTTTTAGTTTTCAGATTTCAGAACCACATTTGTGGTTCTATACATGGACATGATGAAGACAACTGTCATCATTCAAAGATCGCAGAACATAATCGAGATGCTGTGACTAGATAAGATTTGGGGTTATCCATTTGGGGAAGCTGAGAATATGGAAGACAGTGTAAAAGGAATATTTGTTGATCAGAAGGGTAGATTGTTAAAAAAAGATACTGCTATAAAATTATCAAACTGTTTCCATTTTATCCTGGATGCATAGCTAAAGCTACATTTTTCAGTCTGTATTTCAATTAGTTTGAGATCTTATGACTAACTTTGGTCCATAAAATCTCCTCCTTGATCCTCACACTTACTTCTTTAAGATGAAGATGGAGGCATTAAAAGATGGTAGGAACCTGTTTATAGGCAAACCACTTGGGAAGGGATGAGCAATAGATAAACTTTAATTGCATTAAGCCACTGGTACTTCTGGATTATTGTTATTGTTTTGTTGTTGTTGTTGCATAAGTTAGCATTAATGACCCTGACTATAGAAACACTTTTAATTAAGAACAATTTCATCTTATAACAAAATTAAAATATTATTTTAAAGAAAAATATATAGTATATTTTAGATATACAAATATAACAATATAAATATTAAATATTTATATAGGATATATAAATGTAACAATTATTTTAACTTACTACAAAGAGGTTGAACTTTGGTAATTTTTTTTTTTTTGGAAAGACATCAACATTCATAATTATTGTGTCTATTATTTCAAAAAAACCAAAACCAACAACAACTACTGCTCCTGTTTCAGCAAAGACATCAGGAGAGCTAGTCCATTTGGCAAACACTGATTTTCACTGGGGCCTAATTTTCCCCGAAATTCAAGGAACACACAATAACACGTGGATTTTGGACATGTGATTATAGGTGACTGTCTAGAAATAATTAATGATAACTTTGGAAGAAGCTGTCATCGGTACACATGATGTCTTTAAATTAATAACAGTTTATATTGCTCATATTTTTTTTCCCCAAAGACTGCTGTCCCGTTCTATTTGACCGTAATTGGTATAATTGATAATAGAGCTTGGAGTGTGATTTTAATCATGCAGGTACAGCCTTCCTGACAGAAGAAAATAAAATAGCTGCTGTGAATTATGTATTATTACTGGGGAGACAGAAAGGTGAAATAAATGACTGTTATTTTAACCTGAGACTTAGGGACTTCTAGATCATAACTGGCAATTTGTTAATAATTTTAAAGAGTTTGGGCTAATCTCCAAACAATTAATGAAAGCTAATTGGTGTGTAATTTAACATAAAGGAAAAGATGAGAAAATTAGTTGGATACAGGGTAGAGATACACGCAAATGATCCAAGAAGAAGAGCATGTTTGAAAATATTCTGAACATTAGTGCGACCCCTAGTAAATAAGATTTTTATGGCAAGCTGTTGAGCTTTTATTATTTGGATATTTAGTTTGAGGTAAAGACTGAAAATGATCTTAGTTATAAATGTGATTACTTCAGCTCTCATGGATTTGAATGGGTTGTTCAAGTGTATGTGTGGGAAGTGCCGGAAGGGGTTGGATGCTGAAAAGAAAATAAATAGATATCTCTAACTTAATATTTAATATCATTTAATTATTATGAGATAATGAGCTGGTTATTCTAAAAAAGCATTTTGCCTTTCACCTTTATCACCATACTTTGGCCTGTTCATTGCAATTATGGAAACTCTAGAACTCAGGATTTTTACTTTCTTTGGGAATTGAGGAATGTTTACTCTCTCTTTCCATTGAGGAATTTTGAATTCTGGATACTGTGGCATTTCCTATTCCTTGTTTCATTGGTTTTTGCTACTTTTTTTTTTTTTTAATTTGGGAAACAGTCTTACTCTGTAAACCAAATTTTTATGGGTCACTTTTCATTATTTGTAGTTCAGTGCAAAAAAGGGTAAGCAATCCACACCCCAGTACTGTCTCACTTTTCTTCTTTAATTCTTTGGCCCTAACTCCTGGTAACAGCATCTCCCACTATGTAGTGTTAACTCTACCAAGGTAGACAGAGATCAAGACAAACACTACAGGACCTAGGAGTATACCTGGCATGTGGTACTTCAGAAACTAAAAAAATAAAAATAATTACTATGCAGCCCAACAGTATCTGAGACTCTTCCGGAAGCTCTTTTACTTAGTTAACCAATAGCAAGTCAAATCCCTACTGTAAGTGATATCTTCCTCGGGTCTCCTATTCCACTCCTCCCTCGGCTTTCTCTAATTCAAATCTCATGACGCTTTATTTGTACTTTCCTATCTTCTTTCTTTTATCATAAGGGGGAAAAAAAAGTGTTGTCCACACTCATTAAAGCTGCTTTTTCTTCCTAAACCCTTGTTTTTTATCATTTTACCATTCCAGAATTTCACTGCCAAATTTATTCTCTTCCTGTCTGGCACACCCTGTCTCTGCACTCCTTCTCCTCTGCTTGCAAATATTCACAGGGTTTGAATATTCTGAAAAACAAAACCAAAGGAGCAAAAGGTATTTAATTTAATTTTATCCTACTGTACTTCCTCCCAATCTGCTTCTCTCCTTTGCGCAATGGTACGCAACCTTTATGTAGAATACTTAGCAACCATGTCCACCGTCATATTATTTCTAGCCCTTCCTTGCTCAACTATACATACTGACTTCCAAACCCATCACTCTAATGAAATTACCCTCTCAAAGTTTCTAGTGCTTTCCTAATTATAAAATCCCATGGTCATTTCTGTATTCTCATTTTGTAAGACGTACTACTGGCTTTGATTTTTTTTTTTTTAATCTTCACCTACTTATTGAAACCCACTCTTATTCTACAGGTGCGCCCTATCTTGATTCATTACCTTTGTCTTAACATTTACTTTTGCCTGTGTCCTCCTTTGCTGGCTCCCTTTTCATCCATTTCACTTTGATCTCAGAAAACATTGTTTTGCCCTGCTTTGGGCTTCAGTGTCCCCAACTGTTTTCAAAGGGGTTTTGGAGCATCTCCAAGCTCCCTACCTTCCCTGGAAAGGGTGTGACCCCTGTTCCTGGGAAGCGTAGGGTGGGTGGGCACACAGCCCTGGTGGGGAGGAGGGGGGAATGGAGGGGTGTACAGCCCAGTGCTGATCCTAGATTCTGGGTGGGAGCGAGGGCTTCTCCCCTCCTGCTGTGTGTCCTGGCCCAGTTAAATAGCCTTTCTGAACCTTGACACTTGGGGGCAGTGGATACTAGTATCTCTTCTAGCTTAATACTTGAGACATCAAGAGTCCCCTGGTCTTCGTTCTTACTGGGGATGCGTTGCTGGGGGAGGGTGCATTCCTTTGGAGGAGGTGGAAAGTGCAGACCAGAGTAGCAGGTCATCATGGCTTCTGGGGATTGGGCTTGGGGAGATATTGACAACTCTTGGCGCCCTTATGCCCCAGCAGCTTCTGCCTGGAAAGAGCCTGAGCACCTGACGGGGGACCTGGGCGTGCGGACTTCCCTTCATGTCTCCCCGGTCCCAGCTCTGTCCTCTGTGGGGTCAGCCCTCCTGGCCCAAGGCCCAGTGCTAGGCCCCCATCCGCTTCCCTGCTAGACCTACAGCTGCCCCTTTTGTGACAAACTCCTTTGAGCCCCCTGGGCTGGGGATGGGGTGATGCAAGGTTGGGGGGCTCCCTGGTGGGGACCCCACAGAACCCACTGTCTGGTGAGCAGGAGGCGGCCCCTGGCTGGTCCTGGCATGCAGGGCAGGATGCGGGCAGGAGTTGTTATGGGCACCACAGCAGGGGGTCCAGCCAGAACACAGCTTCATAGCTTGGAGGGGTGCAGGGCAGGAGGGCCTCAGCCCCTGGTGTCCCGGCCGTGGCTGGGTGGGACAGGGGGGGGACAGAGAGCCACAGGGAAGGCTGAGGAAGCCCTGTGGCAGTAGAGCGGGGCGTGATTCCTGGCACAGTTCCCACTGAGTCCCACTGGGGGCGCCTGGCTCAGGGCACCCCAGGCGTCAGTGGGAGCAGAGAACCCAGAGCAACAGTGCAGGGCGGAGAAGCCTCGGGGTAATGTGGCCGCTGCCGCTGGCCGGAGCGAGGGCGGACGGGCGGGCCTCAGCGCTGGCCTTATCGCTCCCCTGGGCCCTCCAGCACCACCCCCCATCACCACTATCACCCTGGCAATGAGCAGGGAGGCCTGGGGAGGGCCAGAGCCAGGCAGGAGACTCAGCTCTTGGCTGTTGGCAGGTGGCCTTGATGGCTTATCAAAAGCAATGGCTCCGCCTGGAACGAGGCCCACGTGTCTGGGGCAAAGCGCCTTGGTTGGTCTGTTCACTTCCCTCATTCCATGAACCTTGTCTAAGGAAAACCCCACTCCAGCCAGTACTGCCCCCGCCATGCCCCGCCAGGGGCCCAGTGAACTTCCAACTCCGGAGAGCTCGGGGCCAGAATCTCTGCACCCCAGACACCTGTCGGGGAGGACAGCGAAGGACGGGCTGCTCCTCCCCAGGGCACTGTGACCCTGTGCCTGGAGCCCGAAAGGGACACACAGCCCTGTGATGGCCTGTGGCCACAAGGCCCCCGCTCTGCCCCCACTTTGGCCGTGGTGACATGACTGTGCTTCCTTTGTGTGCTAACTTATCCCATTACTACCTGGATATTCCCACTGATTTCCTTTCCTGTCAATTTCCTCAACTTTAAAGTACTGTATTGAGAGCAATTTCCTAAGTTACCCCGAATCCTGTTCAGAACAAGGATGCTTCCCGAAGTCGGGATGGAGGGGAAACAGGTGCAGGTGGGGGAGGCTTCTGCTCCAGAAGCGAGTGGGTGTGAAGCAGCCGTGCTCCACAGCGACCGGTTTTGTCCTGCTACAGTTTAAAATTGAGGCATACTTGACATAATAAATGCACAGACTTTAAGTGTGTGCTTTGAGGGGTCATGACCAATGTCAACACACGTGTAACCATCCCAACCAAGGCAGAGGTGAAGATAAGAGATTTCTATCTTCAGTGATTTTTTTTTTTTTTTTTTGGCTGCACTGTGCAGCTTGCGGAATCTTAGTTCCCTGACCAGGGATTGAACCCGGGCCCCGGGCAGTGAAAGCGAGGAGTCCTAACCGCTGGACCACCAGGGAATTCCCATGTCCTCAGTGATTTTTAAAATGAATTTCTGCTGATAGAATGCATGCTCATGGTAGAACACTCGGATTGTGCAGAGAAATCCAGGGCAGGATGTGGCAGGGCCCTCACCATGTGGCTCCCAGATAAAGAGGCTGCCTGCCTGCCCAGTGGCATCCCACCACCCAGACAACCACTGCTAGCATTTCGGTGTATTTCCTTCTGTTTTCTTCTATGCGCATATGTACATATGTTAAAAATCTTTTTCTATGCATACATTTTTACATATGACATCAGATCAAATTTAGTATTTAAAAACTTACTGTAGAATAAGCATTCCCAGATATTGTAAAACATTGTGTAAATATGATTTTTGAGAAGCCTTTGGTGTTTACTTTGTGATATTTGATTCAGCTAGTGTTGATACAATAAAGAGTTGATGTTAGAGAGAACTGAGTCTTTAAAATGTGAATTTTATTTATTTTTGGAATAAATAATACATTTACATAGCAAAAAAAAAAAAACAACATTGTTTTGATCTTTTGCTATTACACTCCTAATTTTATATTCCTCTTCCCAAGAGTTCATGGATTATTTTGGTTTCAAGTAAGTATACTTCAAAACATCTATCATTATTTCTGCTCTCTCATCAGAGCATTAGAGACATTTTGCCAATTTCTAATCCAATTGTCCTTTCTATAGATGACACATTTCCACAGTATAGATATAACTTTCCCCTCACACTTATTTATACCATCATGATAATCATTTCCCAGGCTCAAAAGTGTTTTAACTCATTCCTTTCTTTACCATATTGGGCAAGATGACAAATTTTCAGATTTTTACTTAAAATATTTCTGTTGGGTTAGGGTAGCTGAGAAACAGGCCCAGTATGGGACTGAAAGCAGAACCTGAAGACCCTCCCCCACCCCAAAAGATAGATATAATATCTTGGGTGCAAAAAGTGGATTCAGGGGAACACTGTGATGATCTGAATGCATTAGTCTTTGTAAGGCAATGGGAAATATTTTAGTAAAGTTTTATTATCTCTGGTTTACAGTTAATTACATGCTGGGAAAAATGGTTAGCAATATACTTTCTATCCTCCACTTTTCTAAAGGCTATGACTCTTTCACCTTTAGTATCAACCTGAGCAGATCATTTTGATTGTTATTTTACAGATAAAAAATACTTATTTATAAGAACTCCCTTAACTTATTAAGCCTCCAAGATTGCAAATTTACCTGCATCTGTTCCCATTCTTTTCTCCTCCTTTTCTATTACAATGGAAGATATAACAATATTTTCTCAAGTTAAGGTAAATTTTTACACCTGGACTTAGAGTCCTTATCTCCCCCTACTCTACCAATTCATCTTAGGCAGGATTTTAATAAACTCTAGCCTGTACTGTACTTAAAACAAACAAAAATAAGTAAAACAAACAAACAAGATAGCAAAGAGAAGCCTCTCTCCAGATACCACATTTTTATCCCTCATTTCCTTTCATATGATAAATTTTTATAAGATTAATATATATGCACATTTCAACTTAGATTTTTTTTCCTATTTATGGGTTTTCTCCTCCATCTAGGGTTCTTCTTTTCAATCTTTCAGAGGCTTTTCTTCTGCCTATCTACCTATAGACGGTGTTATTCATGGTTCTACCAGGAGTCCACTTCTTTCCTCTGACAACATTCCCTGGTTAATCTTGTCCATTCCTACATCCAAATGTAGATTTTTTCATTCAACAAATGTGTATTGAGTCCAGGTACTTCTCTAATCACTAGTGATATGATATGAAGCAAACAAACCATAGTAAATATAGGTGGTGAAATGTACAGGAAGAGAGGCAGAAATTACCTTCTGTAAGGAAGATCTATACTGAAGGAGCAGCTAGGGCAAAAACCCTGAGATGGATAAAAGCTTGGTATATTCTTAGGCAAAAAAAAAACCTGGAGTAGTTTGACCCTAGAGACAGAAAGAACAGCATGAGATGACGTAGGATATCTAGACAGATGTTAGATCACGGAAAAGGTTTTTGCAGAACTCTAGGTAAGGAGCAATGGTGATTTTACTGCCCGAATATTTCTAGCTTTATGCCAGACTTACTTTATGGTTCATATTTCCAACTCCTTAGTGGCTATCTCATTTGAGTAGTGTTCAGATGAAGTGAAAGAGTCAGACACTGAACTCATCATCTTAACCCCTAAACATGCTGCTTTCCATCTTCCCTATCTTAGAACATGGAACCTCAAAGCACTTTGCTGTCTAAGCCACAAACTTGTGAGTCTTCCATCATTTATTCCTACTTCTTTCTCACCTATCCCTCCCAACACTAAATCAACCATAAGTGCTATCAATGACACTTCCTAGATATCTTTGTCTACTTATCAATCTAATCCCCACTGCAACAACACTTGTCACAAAATCTCTTCCTTCGATCATTTCAAAATTGCTCAGTTGGCCTTGTTCACTTCCAACCAACTCACCACATTGTTAGAACGATCCTTTGAAAACAAAATATGATCCTATAATAATAACCTTGTACAAAATTCCTTAACTACTTGCTATTCATGCTTTCATCCTGCTTATCTCTCTATTCCTCAATTCCAAAGATCTAGCCATCCTCAAGGTACTACAGTTCCCTGAAAATAATTATAAATAATTTATTAAAAATATTATATATATACATTTCACTGTGATACATGGACTTTTTTTCCTAATCTGAATATTCTTTTAAAACTCAATTTCTAAAATTATAAAGATATTTCTGATAACTTTTATTTTGTACCATTTTATGAAAGTATAATAGTCAAGGGTTAAAATATTTTCTTTTAAAGAAGCCAGATGAAGACGAATTGAAATCATATATTTCCCTTTTCTCCAGAAAAGAAAATATTTCCCAAGTGAAAAAAAGAAAGGTTAAGTCTACAGTGAAAAACTTGACAGAAGATATAACCCCAATGAAATGAATAGAAAAGATATCCACAGGGAGGCAAAGTAATACTCTATTTTCCCCATTGACAAGGTGACCTGGGCTTTTGAATACTTCACAAAATCTCTGAGTTACCAATATGCAAGAGTGATGACATTACCTTGTGAATATTTAACAATTGTGATGATTGTGTCCTGGAGTTTATTCCTGTAAAAAAAAGGTAAGTAGGGGTGTATATAGCTCAATCTCTGAAGCACAGTAATATTGTAACTTTTCAGTTGAAATATGTGTATACATATATATCTACATACATAGATACAGATACAAACCTTTATCAAAAGAAATTTTTTAAAATGAATTATATTTGGAATTTTATCCCATCTATCTGCTGATGTTTTATTTAAACTACATTTGAATCTATGAATATTACTTAGGGGAAAATTGTGGAATTGAGTTAGTTGCTGAAGGGTTAAGAACAAAAGTCTGAGTGTAAACTCTTTCCAAATCCCTGGCTGATAATACTACCTATGTGTGTGGGACTGATGAGATGTCTACAGAAAATCACTCAGAAACCAGAAGAAGGGTCTATTTTTAAAAGATAGAATTGATACTGATGAGATTTGCGAGTGTGCTGTTCCTTTGATTATGTTTTTCAACTTAGGAGATTTAGGAAAATCTAACTCAACTTTGAGAAAAGAAGAATAAAGAGTTGGGATTGCTCATCCTATCTATTTAGACATACTATAAGGCCATATTAATACAAACATTATGTTACTAATGCAGATAAATGAAACAGAATAGAGAGGGAGGTCATGTAAATAAAAGATATATGATAAATGTAGCACCAAAATTCAGTGGAGAATAATGAATTTTAAAGTAAATGATGTTAGAAAACAATGGTTCACTATGTGGAGAAAAATATAATGGTAAAGACAGATAAATGATGTAAGTGATAGATAAATAGATAAATGCATGCATAAATATATAAATACATAATACAACTAATAGAAGAGAATGCAGGGCAGCATGTTTATGGTCATGGTTTAGAGAAAAGCGTTATAGAGACCAAAAGAGTGAAAAACATTAAAGACAAAAACCAGATGGGGGTAATTATTTCAAAACAATGATTTCTATTCACTGAGGGACAAATTTATGTAAAGATACATTTGCAACACAAAAGCTGATAAGAACTTAATATTTAGAACATTAGCCTATTTTTAGTAAATGAAGCAAAAAAAGAGAAAGAAACTAATAAAAATGGACAAAGGCTATAAAAAAGAAATCCAAAGAAGTAACTTTGAAGACAAACTCACTGGTATTAGAAAGTTCAATAGAATCAAATATTGTGAGGATATGAAGAAATGGAATTTTCATACATTACTAGTTAGTGTGTAGCCTGGTGAGATTTGGTTTCAAAGTGCAAAGTCTAAAATCACTATGTTATAGCTGACTTTCAGTGAGATGAAAATCCAAATGGTTACTAACTATAAAATATTCCACTTAATTAGTCATGAAGAACAAAAATATAATAGAGATACAAACACATATGTCTACACAGAGTATGCTGAGTTTTGCCAGTAAAGTTCTACCTGAAAAAGTATCTCGCCAATGTTAGGAAATGACAATGTCAGTCAAAATTTAGAAATGGAGAGAGCTATATTTGTGCTTCATCATAGCTCAAATAATGAAATCACGTAGTATTTAATGTAAAAGTTTTCCAAATTATACCTAAACTGTTTTTCATTAAACATATTATGCAATAATATAAAAGGTTTTTGCTTTGGGACAATAAGGCCAAATTATATTTTACATATTGAGCTGTAATTACACAGAAGAGTATATTTTACTTCTTCTGTGTGTAAACTCAGATGAAATTGTTCAGATATTTAGCGTTATGTTTTTATTCCCATTTACCTGAGTGACAATTACTATGTCAGAAGATTAAGTGGAAGGAGAGACTGAAAATATGCAAAGAATCTGTAACAAAAATCAATATGTAATAAACTTTGCATTTTAGGAAAAAAATGAGTAAAGGATGAATTGTGCCCTTTGCAGTAGGTTTAACTCAAACTTTTCAATTTCAGGCTTGAATTTCAATTTGCTGAGCAAACTTTCTCTATTTGGACATGTTTTCTTCTCTTCTGGCTCAGCTCCATTTCTACTGATGCCTAAAGGATTTGTGTGAGTTGGCTCACATTTACAAAGCACCCAGTGTGAAATGGCATTTTACTTCCTGTGCATTCATTTTTTTTTTTCTTCTGTTCTTTTCCTTTGTTGTTAGTTAAGAATTGACAGGAGCTTCACACTGAGATGAAAGTCATCAAGAATACCTATCATGGAAGGAAAACATACCGTATTCTATTAGAAAGTAAATTATAGCAGAAACTAGTTGTCTGCTCCTAACCATCAAGACATGGTCCTGAGATTTTTAAAATACATTTATTTCAGAAACTCCACCACCTCTTAAATTAAAATAATGAAATTGAACAAGGCTATTTAAACCAGTTGACCAGAAATTGATCAAAACCTGTCTAAATATACAAAGTGTGAATTTAGAAATGAGGTGGGAAAGACAAAGAGTTGTTCCTTTATGGTAAGAACATATTTGAAGTGATTGTTTTATACAAGAAGTGATAGAACTACTGAGCATCCTCAAATTCCATACATAGGCAGCTTGTCAACATCCTGTTATTGAAAAACATTAGATTGCATTTTATGGTTTTATTTAGTATTACCTGCCACGGAGCACTGGCCCTCTCTCTCTGCCTCTCTGAATTCCTGTGAAAAATCAGTTGTACTTGCATTTCATGGACTGAGTATAAAATAAAGTTGCACTGCATAACACTATCAAATCAAGTGGGAGATTATACTATCTCCATCCATAACACTGAGATCTCAGTAAAACCCGGAAACAAATGATACTTGAGGTCCCTCTAGGCAAAGTTGGAAATTTCAAGCAGAGGAATATAGATGCAGGATGCAGAAGAATTTACTTCCCCTCCATGTCCAGGACTGAACAGAGCTACTATCTGCTTCTATATGAGAAAGACAGAAGTAGATAAAAAATTTGTGTTATTTTAAAACACATTTATTGTTTTAATAATATAAAATTGAATGTATTCTTCCAAATCAAGAAAAAGACCTAATATTTAAAAGCATTACTATTCTTTGTTCATTTTATTTCATAATTTCAAATTAATGCCACTAGCATGAACTTAAATGAAAGTCACCTTTTTTTTTTGCCAAAAACCACCCAAAACTTCCCATGAAGCTTATTTTCATAAATAATCCAAAATAACAATTATTTAAGTCATTTCAACACTTTTTAAGCACCCACAATACTCTAGGCAGTCACTAGCCACTGAGATATAAAAGTTATACTAAATATGATCCTAAAATAGGGAAGTTAACAGTCTAAAAAGGGAGCTCTAAGAACAATTAAATCAATTCAAAACAGTGGGCCAATTGCTCTAAATGAAATATTTGCTGTGTGATACTGGGACTCAGAGACACCAAATCTAATCTGGTGAGGGCCAGAGGGAGCACTGAAAGACAGTAACTCTTTTTAATTCTACGCCTCAGCCCTTTACATTTTAACAAGCAGTAAATGTTAGGTACTCATTAACTCATCCACACTCGGGGCCTCACTAACAGTGAGAAGTCTGACCATCTCAAAGCTTTAAGGAAGGAAAGAGGTCATGTTAAGCTGGCCTTTGTATCTCCGGGAGTCTTTTCAGTACTTTTCAAGATAGGAAATAGGAATCATTTATCACGAGCTCCTTTGTTTTTTAACAATACTGTTGCCAAACCTTGAAAAGTTTGCTGACCTTCACTCTTAAGTAGGATAAATGATTTCCTTGTTTACATCATCAACTTGCTTGGAAAACCTTTTTTTATCTTTTAGAGTGTAGAAAGTAAGTCACAGTCAGCATACTGCGATTCTTATGAATTACAAATTAGTACAACTTTAGGATACATTGTATTTAATGAGTGATGTGTTTCTTCCTACAGAAGTTTTTTTTCTTTTATGTTTGTGTACTGTCTCACCAAATGTATGGTACAGTATTTGCATGGCTGTTTATTTTTTTTAAAAGACATAATCTTCTCTAATTTCATTTGCTTTTTCTATATTGATGGATGGAGTGCTATACCACAGGATGACTGTACCATCCTGCTGCAAAGTGTTTCCACCTTTTTTTTTTTTTTTTTTTAATTAATTAATTTATTTTTGGCTGTGTTGTGTCTTCGTTTCTGTGCGAGGGCTTTCTCTAGTTGCGGCGAGCGGGGGCCACTCTTCATCGCGGTGCGCGGGCCTCTCACTATCGTGGCCTCTCTTGTTGCGGAGCACAGGCTCCAGACGTGCAGGCTCAGTAATTGTGGCTCACGGGCCCAGTTGCTCCGTGGCATGCGGGATCTTCCCAGACCAGGGATTGAACCCGTGTCCTCTGCATTGGCAGGCAGATTCTCAACCACTGCGCCACCAGGGAAGCCCTCCACCTTAATAAATAAAAAATAAATGTATTCTAAAATGTCACATCATATTTCTTTTCTTGTCAAAATAAGTTTTTTCTCAATTTAATATTTCTCCAATCAAGCCTCATTCTAAATTGCGGTGTGCATTGGTGCAACTTTCCACAAAAAGGAACTATCGAGGTTTATGATGGATGGAATCTTAGATTTGATTAAAAATACAGCATTTATAAGAATATTTACCTATTTACCAATAGGTGAATAAGCAACATGAACTCCTGTAAACTTCCAAAGAGAAAATGATTTATGCTCTGTATTATTATAATATTTCATTAATCTTTTTTATTCACTTATGAAACTTTAGGGTTAATCCATATCTGAATAAAAACTGTTTCTTGTCTCAGTCCCAACGTAGCATTAATATTCATTGTAATTATTCTTTCCTGAATCAATATTTTGTTCCAATGTGTAAATACACATGGATTTAAACTTTCTGGTAATTGAAATAAGTTAATAAATGCAGGTTTTCTAAAACGCTTCAAATAAATATAAGCTTTGACACATCTGTTCACATAAACAGTTGAACATTTTTTTAAAAAGTCAAGTTGTAAATAAACTTTAGGAGAATTTTATTGCCTCTGCTGTACAAGAATCTATGTTTTGTAGGAAATTGCCAGTGGGACAGAGGCAACAGGGGCAGTCTTTTTGTTTGTTTAGCTATTTATTTACTTTTCTAACCTGATCTATTCTATGCTTTCAGAAGATTAGGAAATCGGAGACTCCAAGCCAACCAGTGATCTCAAAAGTTGACACAGTTTTGCTACCTCTGTTTGTCTTGAGGGATGGTGGTATGGGGAATGAAAGCTAAGGGATCAAGATTCCCAGAAACAAGGACAAGTTTTACCCTGAGGAAAGGAGCTGAGGGCTTAACTCCTCTCACTTTGTGAAGGTGCAAGCTTTTGTCATCAGCTCATAGAACAGAGCTTCAAACTTTTTTTCCTTAGTTTTCTGATAATAATTTTACTTCCCTTTTTTTGCTCACATCTTTTTCCAGTACTCTCATTGTAACTCCTAACATTTTAATTCTCTCACTTACTTTGTGGAACTAATTTCAGTTATATTGCTCTAATAACAAATGAAGGCAGGAGAATTTACAATTTAATTTAAACGTACATACCTATCCTATTTTTTTTTTTACATCTTTATTGGACTATAATTGCTTTACAATGATGTGTTAGTTTCTGCTTTATAACAAAGTGAATCAGCTATACATATACATATATCCCCATATCTCTTCCCTCTTGCATCTCCCTCCCTCTCACTCTCCCTATCCCACCCCTCTAGGTGGTCACAAAGCACCGAGCTGATCTCCCTGTGCTATGTGGCTGCTTCCCACTAGCTATCTATTTTACATTTGGTAGTGTATATATGTCCATGACACTCTCTCACTTCATCCCAGCTTACCCTTCTCCCTCCCCGTGTCCTCAAGTCCATTCTCTACATCTGCGTCTTTATTCCTTTCCTGCCCCTAAGTTCATCAGAACCTTTTTTTTTTTTTTTTTTTTTTAGATTCCATATATATGTGTGAGCATACGGTATTTGTTTTTCTCTTTCTGACTTACTTCACTCTGTATGACAGTCTCTAGGTCCATCCACCTCTCTACAAATAACTCAATTTCGTTTCTTTTTATGGCTGAGTAATATTCCATTGTATATATGTGCCACATCTTCTTTATCCATTCATCTGTCGATGGACACTTAGGTTGCTTCCATGTCCTGGCTACTGTAAATAGTGCTGCAATGAACATTGGGGTACACAACTCTTTTTGAATTATGGTTTTCTCTGGATATATGCCCAGTAGTGGGATTGTTGGGTCATATGGTAGTTCTATTTTTAGTTTTTGAAGGAACCTCCATACTGTTCTCCATAGTAGCTGTATCAATTTACATTCCCACTAACAGTGCAAGAGGGTTCCCTTTTCTCCACACCCTCTGTAGCATTTATTGTTTGTAGATTTTTTGATGATGGCTATTCTGACTGGTGTGAGGTGATATCTCTTTGTAGTTTTGATTTGCATTTCTCTAATGATTAATGATGTTAAGCATTCTTTCATGTGTTTGTTGGCAATCTGTATATCTTCTTTGGAGAAATGTCTATTTAGGTCTTCTACCCATTTTTGGATTGGGTTGTTTGTTTTTTTGATATTGAGCTGCATGAAATGCTTGTAAATTTTGGAGATTAATCCTTTGTCAGTTGCTTCATTTGCAAATATTTTCTCTCATTCTGAGGGTTGTCTTTTTGTCTTGTTTAGGGTTTCCTTTGCTGTGCAAGAGCTTTTAAGTTTCATTAGGTCCCATTTGCTTATTTGTGTTTTTATTTCCATTTCTCTAGGAGGTGGGTCAAAAAGGATCTTGCTGTGTTTTATGTCATAGAGTGTTCTGCCTATGTTTTCCTCTAAGAGTTTGATAGTGTCTGGCCTTACATTTAGGTCTTTAATCCATTTTGAGTTTATTTTTGTGTATCGTGTTAGGAAGTGTTCTCATTTCATTCTTTTACATGTAGCTGTCCAGTTTTCCCAGCTCCACTTATTGAAGAGGGTGCTTTTCTCCATTGTATATTCTTACCTCCTTTATCAAAGATAAGGTGACCATATGTGTGTGGGTTTATCTCTGGGCTTTCTATCCTGTTCCATTGATCTATATTTCTGTTTTTGTGCCAGTACCATACTGTCTTGATTACTGTAGCTTTGTAGTATAGTCTGAAGTCAGGGAACCTGATTCCTCCAGTTCCGTTTTTCTTTCACAAGATTGCTTTGGCTATGCAGCATACCTATTCTTTTAAGGTAAATGTTCTAAGTTGTTAGTATTATTTATTGATTACGTCTGTATTCTGACCTTTCAGCCTACAAACCATGCTGGCTTCTCTGAATTTCCTAATTGAAATACAAGACTTAGAATCTAATGGAATTACTTACACACACTTATAAACTGTTAATTCTTTAAAGGATACCACTAGCTGCACTGTGACCATAGGATTAGATAAAATCAGAATCTTATGATAGAATTTCATTTGAAGATATTATTAACACTTCTCTCTACTTTGACTCAGTCTTTTATACAGCTGGGACTTAAAACTAAGCCTTGTAGATAAACTCTGGAGAATGGTTAAAGTATGAATTTTTTTTTAAAGTAAAATTACTAACCTTCAGAGTTTTAAAAAAAATCAATCAAATTCAAGTCTCTGGCCTTATCTAGCTATGCCACCTTAGATAACGCTGACCCTCAGTTTCTGCATATTGTAATGCAGGCTATTACATTTTTACCCTCTGTACACAGAACAAAAAAAATATATTCTGTCTTGAACTTGTAATGTTGCCCAAGATTCACAGGTAATTAGTATATTTTCTTTTTCACTTTTGCTAGAACACATTTATTTTCAAAGGATTAATTACTTTAGAATTTTGTAGTTTATGCTTTGTTACATTGCTTGAAACCAATATCTTCTCTCTTTCTCTTTCTCTCTTGATTTCTATATGTCTGTCATGTTCTTTCTATCTACTAGAACAGATGGTGAGCACTGCAAGTAAAACTTGAGATGATAATAGGTTAATGTCTCAAAATGACACAAGGTGAGGAAGTTCTATTTCCTTATGGAATTTAAGTACTTTTAGGAGCTTTCATATCTTCTTGATGTGAAACTTCCATTAGTCTGAAGCAAGAGAGAAAATGAATGGCTTTGCTAGAACTATAGCTAATAAGCACAATCTTTGAGTGTATCATATTTTAAAAAAAATAGAAGTTGTTTTCCAGCTATCCCAAATATTTTTTGTTGGCAAATAGGCTTTCTTGATGCAGAGTTGTACAAGTTCACTCTTTAAGCTGATATTTTTCAGTGAGTAATGTTTTGCTAATTTTCTGAAATGAGTTGTTATTGGTTTTGGTGTTTTTATGTAAGAGCTTGAAGGAAACAGTCATTTCTGTAATCTACTTTCTATATGATTGCTTCTAAAGCTATTAGACTAAAAAGATAAAAAAAAATCTTCTATTCAAAATGCAAAATATATACTTATTCCAACAGTCAAATCATTTCTGCATCATCAAACATCCTCAGATATTTAAGAAGAAAATGACTAAAATTTAAATATTGTCACCATATCACACCTATCCACAATGGGAAATAAATCAAATATCTTATGGTCTATGTTATGAGGTGAATTGTGACCCTTAAACAGATATGGAGAAGTCTTAACCACTAGTAACCATGAAAGTGACCTTATTTTGAAATAAAGTTTTTGCAGATGTAATCAAGTTAAGAAGTCATTAGGTGAGCCATAACACAATAGGACTGGTGTTCTTATAAGAAGAGAAGAGACACAAATGTGTTAGGAGAGACTACCATGTGAAACAGGGGCAGAGATTGAAGTGCTAAAGCTGCCAAGGGATGCTGAGGATTGTTGGCAAACCACCAGAAAGTAGGAGAGAGGCCAGGAAAAATTTTCCCCTACAGGTTTCAAAAACAACATGGTCCTGCCATTGCCTTGATTTCAGATTTCTAAGCCTTCAGAACTGTGAGACAATACATTTCTGTTGTTTTAAGTTACATAATCTAGTAGTTTGGTAGGGCAACCTTAGGAAACTGATATCTGCCATTGAGTCTATATTAAAAATAAATTTCATTTTAATTATGGCTTAAATTAGGTTTGGTTCAAAAGAGTACATAATGATGTCCAACACTTAAGTAAATGTAATTAAAGAAATGCTGTTATGCTTTATTTGTCTTTATAGGAATAAAGGCTATATTATTTTAAATAAGATTCTAGAGTATTCTACATAGTGATTTCAAATTAAATACCTCTTAAAAATAACATGTACTTACTTTTGTATAAAATTATTTGCTTTCAGTCTTTGTGCATCTTTTTTTTTTTTTTTTTTTTACTTTTTTTCCCTCCAACTTTATTGAGGTATACTTGACAAATGAAAATTATATATATTTAGAGTGTACAGCATGATAATTTGATATACATATGCAATGTGAAATATTTACCACAACCAAGTTAATTAACACATCCATCACCTCATATAGTTACCTTTTTTTGGTAGTAAGAATGCTTAAGATCTACTCTTTTAGCAAATTTGAAGTATATAATATTATAGTATATTAACTATAGTCACCATGCTATACATTAGATCTGCAAAATATATTCATCTTATAACTGAAAGTTTGTACCCTTCGACCAACATCTTCCCATTTCCCTTACCCCCAGCCCATGGCAACCACCATTCTACTGTATCTATGAAGTTGACTTTTTTTGTTTTGATTACTCCCATGTCAAACCTGTCTTCCCCATCTCACCAAGTGAATAGTGCCCACTGTTCAAACTGTGAAAGCCAAAATCTCAGGCATCATCAGTGGAGGTATATTTCTTAATGCCTTGGCTGGCTTTTTTTTGTTTTTAACATCTTTATTGGAGTATAATTGCTTTACAATGTTGTGTTAGTTTCTGCTGTATAGCAAAGTGAATCAGCTACATGTATACATATATCCCCATATCCCCTCCCTCTTGGTTTAAAAGGACTGGCTTTACTGCCAGAGTCATCCTTCTGTGTAATGCCTTATTTTTCCTGTGGACCTCTCCTTTACCAGGGAATAAGTAGGAAAATTTAATTTCTAAATTAGAACTTAACAAGAAAATAAAACTAGAAGTCATAATCATTTTGAGAAAAATATCTGACAGTGTCTTATAAACCTAAAGATACCTCTGTCATATGACCCCACAATTGCAATCCTAGGTATTTACCCAAGAGCAGTAAAAACATATGTATGCACCAACTGTCAAGAAAGCTCATAGCAGATTTAAGTAAAATCGGTAAAAACTGAAAACTTCCCAAGTTGCCATCAACAGAATGGATTAAAAAAGTAAGGCATATTCATATGACGGAAAACTGCTCAGCAATAAAAATGAAGATACTATCAATAAACACAGTAGCATGTAAAAATCTCAAGAAACCATGCTAAAAGAAAGAAGGTTACACAAAAGAGTACCTGTAGTATGGTTTCATTTATATGGAGTTCTAAAAGAGGTGAAATTAATCAGGATTGTGGTTGCATCTGGGGTTTGATGGGGGAGGAGACTGACTATAAAAAAGTATGAGGGGACAGGAGCTTCAAGATGGCAGGAGAGTAAGAGGCGGAGATCACTTTCCTCCCCACAAATACATCAGAAATACATCTACATGTGGAACAGCTCCTACAGAACACCTACTGAACACTGGCAGAAGACCTCAGACCTCCCAAAAGGCAAGAAACTCCCCACGTACCTGGGTAGGGCAAAAGAAGAAAGAAAAAACAGAGACAAAAGAATAGGGATGGGACCTGCACCAGTGGGAGGGAGCTGTGAAGGAGGAAAGGTTTCCACACACTAGGAAGCCCCTTCACGGGCGGAGACCGTGGGTGGCAGAGGGGGGAAGCTTCGGAGCCATGGAGGAGAGTGCAGCCACAGGGGTGTGGAGGGCAAAGCGGAGAGATTCCCGCACAAAGGATTGGTGCCGAGCAGCACTCACCAGCCCGAGGGGCTTGTCTGCTCCCCCGCCGGGGCGGGCGGGGGCTGGGAGCTGAGGCTCGGGCTTCGGAGGTCGGATCCCAGGGAGAGGACTGGGGTTGGCTGTGTGAACACAGCCTGAAGGGGCTAGTGTGCCACAGCTAGCCGGGAGGGAGTCCGGGGGAAAGTCTGGAGCTGCTGAAGAGGCAAGAGACTTTTTCTTGCCTCTTTGTTTCCTGGTGCGTGAGGAGAGGGGATTCAGAGCGCCGCTTAAAGGAGCTCCAGAGACGGGCGTGAGCTGCGGCTATCAGCGCAGACCCCAGAAGACGGGCATGAAATGCTAAGGCGGCTGCTGCAGCCACCAAGAAGCCTGTGTGCAAGCACAGGTCGCTATCCACACCTCCCCTCCTGGGAGCCTGTGCAGCCCGCCACTGCCAGGGTTCCGTGATCCAGGGACAACTTCCCCGGGAGAACGCACAGCGCACCTCAGGCTGGTGCAACGTCACACTGGCCTCTGACGCCGCAGGCTTGCCCTGCATCCGTACCCTTCCCTCTCCCCCGCCTGAGTGAGCCAGAGCCCCCGAAGCAGCTGCTCCTTTAACCCCGTCCTGTCTGAGCGAAGAACAGACACCCTCAGGAGACCTACACGCAGAGGTGGGTCCAAATCCAAAGTTGAACCCCGGGAGATGTGCGAACAAAGAAGAGAAAGGGAAATCTCTCCCAGCAGCCTCAGGAACAGTGGATTAAATCTCCACAATCAACTTGATGTACCCTGCATCTGTGGAATACCTGAATAGACAATGAATCATCCCAAATTGAGGAGGTGGACTTTGGGAGCAACGATATATATATATTTTCCCCTTTTTCTCTTTTTGTGAGTGTGTATATGTATGCTTCTGTGTTTGATTTTGTCTGTATAGCTTTGCTTTTACCATTTGTCCTAGGGTTCTGTCTGTCCTTTTTTTTTTTAATTACTCAAAAAATTTTTTTCTTAATAATAATTTTTTTTAATAACTTTATATTATTTTATTTTACATTTATTTTATTTTCTTCTTTCTTTCTTTCTTTTTTACCTCCCTTTTATTCTGAGCCATGTGGTGGACAGGCTCTTGGTGCTCCAGCTAAGCATCAGGGCTGTGCCACGGAGGTGGAGAGCCAAGTTCAGGACACTGGTCCAAAGAGACCTCCCAGCTCCACATAATATCAAACGGTGAAAATCTCCCAGAGATCTCCATCTCAGTGCCAAGACCCACTTCCACTCAACGACCAGCAAGCTACAGTGCTGGACACCCTATGCCAAACAACTAGTAAGACACGAACACAACTCCATCCATTAGCAGAGAGGCTGCCTAAAATCATAATAAGGCCACAGACACCCCAAAACACACTACCAGACATGGACCTGCCCACCAGAAAGACAAGATCCAGCCTCATCCACCAGAACACAGGCAATAGTCCCCTCCACCACGAAGCCTACATAACACACTGAACCAACCTTAGCCACTGGAGAGAGACACCAAAAACAACGGGAACTACAAACCTGCAGCCTACGAAAAGGAGACCCCAAACATAATAAGTTAAGCAAAATGAGAAGACAGAGAAACACACAGCAGATGAAGGAGCAAGGCAAAAACGCACCAAACCTAACAAATGAAGAGAAAATAGGCAGTCTACCTGAAAAAGAATTCAGAATAATGATAGTAAAGATGATCCAAAACCTTGGAAATAGAATGGAGAAAATACAAGAAATGTTTAACAAGGACCTAGAAGAACTAAAGAGCAAACAAACAGTGATGAAAAACACAATAAATGAAATTTAAAATTCTCTAGAAGGGATCAATAGCAGAATAACTGAGGCAGAAGAACAGACAAGTGACCTGGAGGATAAAATAGTGGAAATAACTACTGCAGAGCAGAATAAAGAAAAAAGAATGAAAAGAATTGAGGACAGTCTCAGAGACCTCTGGGACAACATTAAATGCACCAACATTCGAATTATAGGGGTCCCAGAAGAAGAAGAGAAAAAGAAAGGGACTGAGAAAATATTTGAAGAGATTATAGGTGAAAACGTCCCTAATATGGGAAAGGAAATAGTTAATCAAGTCCAGGAACCACAGAGAGTCCCATACAGGATAAATCCAAGGAGAAACACGTCAAGACATATATTAATCAAACTATCGAAAATTAAATACAATTAACAAATATTAAAAGCAGCAAGGGAAAAACAAGAAATAACACATAAGGGAATCCCCATAAGGTTAACAGCTGATCTTTCAGCAGAAACTCTGCAAGAGAGAAGGGAGTGGCAGGACTTATTTAAAGTGATGAAGAAGAACCTACAACCAAGATTACTCTACCAGGCAAGGATCTCATTCAGATTTGACAGGGGAAATTAAAACCTTTACAAAGAAGCAGAAGCTAAGAGAATTCAGCACCACCAAACCAGCTTTACAACAAATGCTAAAGGAACTTCTCTAGGCTGGAAATACAAGAGAAGGAAAAGACCTACAATAATAAACCCAAAACAATTAAGAAAATGGGAATAGGAACATACATATCGATAATTACCTTAAATGTAAATGGATTAAATGCTCCAACCAAAAGACATAGATTGCCTGAATGGATACAAAACAAGACCCGTACATATGCTGTCTACAAGAGACCCACTTCAGACCTAGGGACACATGTAGACTGAAAGTGAGGGGATGGGAAAAGATATTCTATGCAAATGGAAATCAAAAGAAAGCTGGAGTAGCAATTCTCATATCTGACAAAATAGACTTTAAAACAAAGACTATTACAAGAGACAAAGAAGGATACTACATAATGATCAAGGGATCAATCCAAGAAGAAGATATAACAATGGTAAATATTTATGCACCCAACATAGGAGCAGCTCAATACATAAGGCAAATACGAACAGCCATAAAAGGGGAAATCGACAGTAACACAATCATAGTAGGGGACATTAACACGCCACTTTCACCAATGGACAGATCATCCAAAAGGAAAATAAATAAGGAAACACAAGCTTTAAATGATACATTAAACAAGATGCACTTAATTGGTATTTATAGGACATTCCATCCAAACACAACAGAATACACATTCTTCTCAAGTGCTCATGGAACATACTCCAGGATAGATCATATCTTGGGTCACAAATAAAGCCTTGGTAAATTTAAGCAAATTGAAATCGTATCAAGTATCTTTTCTGACCACAATGCTATGAGACTAGATATCAATTACAGGGGAAAAAATCTGTAAGAAATACAAACACATGTAGGCTAAACAACACACTACTTAATAACCAAGAGATCACTGAAAAAATCAAAGAGGAAATCAAAAAATACCTAGAAACAAATGGCAATGAAAACACAGCGACCAAGAACCTATGGGATGCAGCAAAAGCAGTTATAATAGGGAAGTTTATAGCAATACAATCCTACTTTAAGAAACAAGAAACATCTCAAATAAACAACCTAACCTTACACCTAAAGCAATTAGAGAAAGAAGAATAAAAAAACCCCAAAGTTAGCAGAAGGAAAGAAATCATAAAGATCAGATCAGAAATAAATAAAAAGAAATGAAGGAAATGATAGCAAAGATCAATAAAACTAAAAGTTGGTTATTTGAGAAGATAAACAAATTGATAAACCATTAGCCAGACTTATCAAGAAAAAAAGGGAGAAGACTCAAATCAGTAGAATTAGAAATGAAAAAGGAGAAGTAACAACTGACACTGCAGAAATACAAACGATCATGAGAGATTACTACAAGAAACTCTATGCCAATAAAATAAACAACCTGGAGGAAATGGACAAATTCTTAGAAATGCAAAACCTTCTGAGACTGAAACAGGAAGAAATAGAAAATATGAGCAGACCAATGACAAGCACTGAAATTGAAACTGTGATTAAAAATCTTCCAACAAAGAAAAGCCCAGGACCAGATGGCTTCACAGGCGAATTCTATCAAACATTTAGAGAGGAGCTAACACTATCCTTCTCAAACTCTTCCAAAATATAGCAGAGGGAGGAACACTCCCAAACTCACTCTAGGAGGCCACCATCACCCTGATAGCAAAACCAGACAAAGATGTCACAAAGAAAGAAAACTATAGGCCAATATCACTGATGAACATAGATGCAAAACTCCTCAACAAAATACTAGCAAACAGAATCCAACAACACATTAAAAGTATCATACACTATGATCAAGTGGGGTTTATCCCAGGAATGCAAGGATTCTTCAATATACGCAAATCAATCAACATGATACACCATATTAACAAATTGAAGAAGAAAAACCATATGATCATCTCAATAGATGCAGAGAAAGCTTTTGACAAAATTCAACACTCATTTATGATAAAAACCCTCTGGAAAGTAGGCATAATGGGAACCTTCTTCAACATAATAAAGGCCATATATGACACACCCACAGTCAACATCGTCCTCAATGGTGAAAAACTGAAACCATTTGCCCTAAGATCAGCAACAAGACAAGGTTGCCCTCTCTCACCACTATTATTCAACATAGTTTTGGAAGTTTTAGCCACAGCAATCAGAGAAGAAAAAGAAATAAAAGGAATCCAAATTGGAAAAGAAGAAGTAAAGCTGTCACTGTTTGCAGATGACATAATACTATACGTAGAGAATTCTAAAGATGCTCCCAGAAAACTACTAGAGCTAATAAATGAATTTGGTAAAGTAGCAGGATACAAATTTAATGCACAGAAATCTCTTGCATTCCTATACAATGATGAAAAATCTGAAAGTGAAATTAAGAAAACACTCCCATTTACCACTGCAACAAAAAGAATAAAATACCTAGGAATAAACCTACCTAAGGAAACAAAAGACCTGTATGCAGAAAATTATAGGACACTGATGAAAGAAATTAAAGATGATACAAATAGATGGAGAGATATACCATGTTCTTGGATTGGAAGAATCAACATTGTGAAAATGTACTATCCAAAGCAATCTACAGATTCAATGTAATCCCTATCAAACTACCAATGGCATTTTTCACAGAACGAGAATAAAAAATTTCACAATTTGTATGGAAACACAAAAGACCCCAATAGCCAAAGCAATCTTGAGAAAGAAAACGGAGCTGGAGGAATCAGGCTCCCTGACTTCAGACTATACTACAAAGCTACAGTAATCAAGACAGTTTTTTACTGGCACAGAAAAAGAAATATAGATCAATGGAACAGGCTAGAAAGCCCAGAAATAAACCCACGCACATATGGTCACCTTATCTTTGATAAAGGGGCTAGAATATACAATGGAGAAAAGACAGCCTCTTCAATAAGTGGTGCTGGGAAAAATGGACAGCTACATGTAAAAGAATGAAATTAGAACACTTCCTAACACGATACACAAAAATAAACTCAAAATGGATTAAAGATCTAAATGTAAGGCCAGACACCATCAAACTCTTAGAGGGAAAACATAGGCAGAACACTCTATGACATAAATCACAGCAAGATCCTTTTTGACCTACCTCCTAGAGAAATGGAAATAAAAACACAAATAAACAAATGGGACCTAATGAAATTTAAAAGCTTTTGCACAGCAAAGGAAACCATAAACAAGACGAAAAGACAACCCTCAGAATGGGAGAAAATATTTGCAAATGAAGCAACTGACAAAGGATTAATCTCCAAAATTTACAAGCATCTCATGCAGCTCAATATCAAAAAACCAAACAACCCAGTCCAAAAATGGGCAGAAGACCTAAATAGATATTTCTCCAAAGAAGATATACAGATTGCCAACACATACATAAAAGAATGCTCAACATCATTAATCATTACAGAAATGCAAATCAAAACTACAATGAGGTATCATCTCACACCGGTCAGAATGGCCATCAGCAAAAAATCTACAAACAATAAATGCTGGAGAGGGTGTGGAGAAAAGGGAACCCTTTTGCACTGTTGGTGGGAATGTAAATTGATACAGCTACTATGGAGAACAGTAGGGAGGTTCTTTAAAAAACTAAAAATAGAACTACCATATGACCCAGCCATCCCATTACTGGGCATATACCCTGAGAAAACCATAATTCAAAAAAGAGTCACATACCAAAATGTTCATTGCAGCTCTATTTACAATAGCCAGGATATGGAAGCAACCTAAGCGTCCATCGACAGATGAATGGATAAGAAGATATGGCACATATATACAATGGAATATAACTCAGCCATAAAAAGGAACGAAACTGAGTTATTTGTAGCGAGGTGGATGGACCTAGAGTATGTCATACAGAGTGAAGTAAGTCAGAAAGAAAAAAACAAATACCGTATGCTCACACATATATATGGAATCTAAAAAAAAAAAAAAAAAAAGGTCATGAAGAACCTAGGGGCAAGATGGGAATAATGATGCAGATCTACTAGAGAATGGACTTGAGGATACGGGGAGGGGGAAGGGTAAGTTGGGACAAAGTGAGAGAGTGGCATGGACACATATACACTACCAAACGTAAAATAGATAGCTAGTGGCAAGCAGCTGCATAGCACAGGGAGATCAGCTCGGTGCTTTGTGACCACCTAGAGGGGTGGGATAGGGAGAGTGAGAGGGAGGGAGACGCAAGAGGGAAGAGATATGGGGACATATGTATATGTATAACTGATTCACTTTGTTATACAGCAGAAACTAACACACCATTGTAAAGCAATTATACTCCAATAAAGATGTTAAAAAAAAGAAAAAAATTATGAGGGCTTTTCTTGTGTAATGGTAATGTCCTGTACCTTGATAGGCGATTGGACTGCACAGGTGTCAAAATTCATGAAGTAATACACTTAAGGTTTGTGTAGTTTATTATATGGACATTTTATTTTAAAATAAGTTGTTAATAAATATTGACCTTAAAGTGATTATATTCATGTTAAAGCTTTTATGAGGAAGTGTACTCTATGTCTACAAATATTTTTTGAAATATACTGATATAAAAGGAAGGATTGACTATACGTAGATGGAAGGATAAATAATAAAGCAAGTATAGTAAAATATTAATAGTGGGTATATGTAAATATGGGTATACGTGTACTATAAAATTCATTCCTTTTTTCAGCATGTTTGAAAATTTTCGTAATGAAATTTTAGAAAATTTTGATGAGAAAAACTCATACACATAAATGCATAATCTCCAGAGTGTTTTCCTAATAGCTATAATGAAAAAGTGTTACTTCTATGTTCAGAGTCTTTCAGTCATATTAGTTTCTGAGCCACTTATCATAATTGTTTAACATATAAAGTATCCATTGAATTCAAACCAGAAAACCACCACCTGAGATAAAATATTGTCACTAACAGATTCTACTAGGATGTCTGTATTTATCACAAGAACTGTATATTGTATACTATTGAATGCAATGCTTTACATTTACAGTTTTCTCATACTGATCATAAGAAATTGATACAATATTGTAGTACATTTGCAGTTATTAACTGGAGGCACTGGGGTATATTGCTTAAGACAAATTATATATTTCTATATTGCTTATAATCTTATTGTAATCTTATTTAATATACTAGGTATCACATAGTGGATTTTAAACAAATGTTTGTGGAAGGAAAGAATGGATAAATGCATTCCATTCAAAATGATAATAAGAACCATTGACATTTAGGCATCAGCTAAAACTAGTGAAAAATTTCCACCTAGATCAGATGGGGCTGGGGAATGATGCTAGACAGCTGCTTTTCAGCAATAATTTTACATTAAATAAAGGGAGAACACAGGTTTTTGGGGTTTTTTTCCCCTATAGGGAAATTTTTTCCACACTTATTATGTTTTGAGATATTTTAAAGGCAATATTTTCAGCTACTTGTTTGGGTATTATTTATTTTTTTAAATGAGTGATACCTAAAAAGGCATTTGAAAAATAAATTATGTGTATGTAGACACACACACAGATAATGCATACACAGGGCCTTTGAACACTTTTTATACTTGGATAACTTACTTTTCAATAGCTTACTTTTTTAAAAGTGTGATACCTTTTATTAATTGTTTATCTTATTGATTCAAAAAATGTCTAAATTCCTATTTTGTGCCAGACACATATTAGAGAGAAAAATATAAATAAAATAGTAAATTTACCCTTAGTGTGTTCAGAGTTTTCATATCTAATTTCTCTCTAAACATAACTGCTGAATCTATATAAATCTTTGAATTTACATAAATCTCTAAAAGCTTATGAAACAAATAGCAACCTCACTTAGAGATCTGGGGAAGAGGGATAAAAGTGATTTTTTGTATGTGTGTCTGCAAAAAGAAAAATCACATAAGGACTTATGCACGTATTTGTTTGTTGTTTTAAGAAAAGCTTGATTGCTTGCTTGGTCATCAGCTTAACGATGATGGTAGTGATTTCAATAAATACACCATTTAAAAAACAAGAAGGATGGCAAAGTACAAAAAAACTGAGAAGTAAACACAGAGGCATTTTTTTTCCTGCCTCAATCAAATACAGATGTCTTCAGGGGATAATGACATTTTATTTTCTTCTGTACTAATGTTTAGTATGAACTTATTACTGTTGATGCACTGTGCTAAGTATTTTTATAGTCATTATCTTATTTGATATTCATAATAACTTCGTGATATTGGATTTTTATCCTCATTTTATAGAGAAAGGACTTATCTAAACTCACAGTGGAGTTTTGAACTATTTCTGTAAGTAGAATGCTATATGCTTTTGAAGACACTGTTTAGTGTTAGTATTTGACTTAATAATAAAAAGATAAAATCTATTATTTATTAATACCTATTGTGCTTCCATAATACTATTAGATCTAGTTCTATCAAAAAGTTTTCATTTAGTCAGCTGCTAGCATAGTATTCAGGCAACTACCACATTATCCCAATCCTCTAATCTTCAAATTGCCTGCTGATCCAAAATAGAATCAAGTAAGTATTTTGACCTTTATTTATGGTGTGGATCTGCTAATGCGTACAGGATTGAACAACAACCAGGATCAGTGAAGCATACCCAGCTAGCTCACTGATACTTAGTAACTCAATCTCTAGATACAAGTCAGTATATAAAAAAAGAGAGTTTTCTAAATCAGTGGCTACAGTGTTCGAAACTTTCTTAGAAACAATAAAACCTAGGGACAAAATATTAAGAAATGACTATGTCATTTATCTTTTTTCTTGATGATTTTATTGTTCTTCAGTAAACTGCCCAGATTCCAATAGACTCCAGAAGATGCCAAAATATTAAGAATAGTTTTACCTTTCTCACTCTTTCTCTTATACAGCTACACAGCTTGTATTAATATATATATAACATAAATATACACACATATATAAATATATATATTATCTATATCTATACCTATCTATCGATATATAAATGAGGTAGTATAAGATCCTCGAGGAAGAGGAATGGGTGAGAAAATGGGAAGAAAGAGAAAAGGAAGAAAGGGTATAGGAACAGAGAGAGGAAGGAGAAGCCTCAGTTAGAAGAATAAATATAATAGGAAAAGAGCAGAAAAAGGAAAAAGGATAGTATGAAGTAGAGAACCTATGAGCAAAGGGTAAAATAAGGTGAGTGAAGTGCAAAGCCAAGGTCTCAAAATCAATTTTCTGTTCTGATGCCACAGAGGTAATGCAAATAAGCAAATTGGAGGGGCTGTAAGAAAATCATGTTCCTCTTTATGACTTTCTTCTCCCCACATTTGATAGAGAAATAAAAATTAATATTTCTCTTTTTAAAAAAGCAGTGGAATACAGTGATTAAGAGCAACGTCATCCTTAGCTCTGAGAAAAGGGAATGGTGTGGCAAACCAGTATTCACACTGGCTCCAGAAGAGGATAAGATGTAGGTACTCTGACTGTGGCCAATATTGACAAAACTCCTGATTTTTTATGGATAAGCTGAAATCCAAATTTTATGAGGAATCTGAAATTTCGACAACTCATTCAAAAAATCTTTAAACCTATGTGAACACTCTCATTACCCCTTACTGACTCCACCTCTACCAGTTGGGAGGTTGGCCCAGGGGTACCTGATTGTATGCTTACTAGTAAAAAGATAAGGGGCAGGGGAGGATTTACCTCCAGCTATTCTCAAAGCCTGATGGACCCTGCTGTTTACTGTGCTCTTCTCTAGAACACTGTCCTATTTGTGAGATGAATGCATAGTTCTCTACACACAGTTTATAAGGGGTAGCCTCATGGTATCACCCATTTTCTGCTTTCATCAATTATTTGGTTTCCAAAAGAGGTTTAGCCTTTTGCTTTGGTCTAAATTCATTTTTTAACTAGAGCCTCACAGTGTCCAATTCTGGCTTATTTGTTGTCATCTATTATCTGAGACCAAGCAAGTGAACTGAAAGAGCGAGGGCAGCTATAGCCTAGTTCAAGGAATATGTCCCACAAGCAGGGCTACCTTCATGGCTCTGCAATCACAAGAGTTACAGAGTGTTCTCCAATCAGAAGGTGATGTAAAGTTTAATGAATGTTCTGTGGCTGCAGCCTTGAAATTATTAATAATTTTATGTTTTGATATGTGCTTTGTAAGTGAAGTTTAATGGGACAATGGATCATGAGTCAGGGGCTTCGAGCCTTGGCTTACATGCCATCCTGTCTTTCTCAGCCTCCCCCCATCTCCCTGCCTCCCCCCATCTCCCTCCCTTCCAGAATTGGGCTCTTGGCTGCTCCTGTCCAGTTACCACTGCCACCCTCCACTCCAGCAGGGGCCTGGACACAGGCAAGGTGAGAGTTAGGGTTAGTCCCATGAATCCTAGGGCTGCATCAGGAGGCTGACTCCAAGTACCTATGAGGCACTATGCTCACGTGGAAAGTATCCTCATGCTTGAGAGACATGGCATTAAGTAGAAAGTAAAAAGCTCTATGACAATTCAAGAGAAACCACAGAAGAAAAGACTTTTTTCTGCCTTTTGAACGAGTCCCACATTTTCATTTTATACTAGGTCCTGAAAATTATGTAGCCAGTTCCGTATATTTTATTACCAAGATATTTTATTCGTGCTTACCTACTCTTTCCCTTGCACCTTACAAACCTCTTCTGTAATTTTAGTTGGAATGACCACAGGCATTATATAGTGTTTCTAAGGCTGTGTCCACTGAACCTGGATATGACCATCAACTGTCATTATGTGGAAGAGTTGATATGGCAAAGAGTGTCCTTCAGCGGCAAGCCTAAAGTTAATTCAAGGGCTTTGGAATCCCTGAGCCCCAAGCAAAGTGTTCAGAAACTTTCACATGCCAAAACATTTTTTTCTTAGATATTGAGAATTTCCTTGATTGTTTTTGATATGTGAGAGTGTGGTTCTATATTAACACAATCAGCATGATTTAATAGAGTTAAAGTAATGGCTAATGTTTATGATAATCCGCAATTACTAAAAACATAGTGCTGGATATCTTCTTCACTTTTAATATGGAGTAAACAATACTTGTGAAATTACAGCAGTTTGAAATATAATAAAATCAAGTTCCAAATAAGCTATAATTTCTTACTGGGTTGCTTTAAATAGTCTCTGAGACATTATGGAGGGTACTGACAGATGTAGCATCTAATTCGTTTAGTCTTACAATGGAATCTCACAACTTAGGTCACAGCTGTGGAAAAAAAAGTTGTGCAGAGACAAAATTTACTGCTATTAAAATTTCATGGTCATTCTCAATGGTGAATAACTGAAACTATTTCCACTAAGATCAGGAAGAAGACAAGGTTGCCCACTCTTGCCATTATTATTCAACATAGTTTTGGAAGTTTTAGCCACAGCAATCAGAGAAGAAAAAGAAATAAAAAGAATCCAAATCGGAAAAGAAGGAGTAAAATTGTCACTATTTGCAGATGACATGATACTATACATAGAGAATCCTAAAGATGCTACCAGAAAACTACTAGAGCTAATCAATGAATTTGGTAAAGTAGCAGGATACAAATTTAATGCACAGAAATCTCTTGCATACCTATACACTAATGATGAAAAATCTGAAAGAGAAATTAAGGAAACACTCCCATTTACCATTGCAACAAAAAGAATAAAATACCTAGGAATAAACCTACCTAAGGAGACAAAAGACCTGTATGCAGAAAACTATAAGACACTGATGAAAGAAATTAGAGATGATACAAACAGATGGAGAGATATACCATGTTCTTGGATTGGAAGAATCAACATTGTGAAAATGACTGTACTACCCAAAGCATTCACAGATTCAATGCAATCCCTATCAAACTACCACTGGCATTTTTCACAGAACTAGAACAAAAAATTTCACAATTTGTATGGAAACACAAAATACCCCGAATAGCCAAAGCAATCTTGAGAAAGAAAAACGGAGCTGGAGGAATCAGGCTCCCGGACTTCAGCCTATGCTACAAAGCTACAGTAATCAAGAGAGTATGGTACTGGCACAAAAACAGAAATAAAGATCAATGGAACAGGCTAGAAAGCCCAGAGAAAAACCCACACACATATGGTCACCTTATTTTTCATAAAGGAGGCTAGAATATACAATGGAGAGAAGACAGCCTCTTCAATAAGTGGTGCTGGGAAAACTGGACAGCTGCATGTAAAAGAATGAAATTAGAACACTCCCTAACACCATACAGAAAAATAAACTCAAAATGGATTAAAGACCTAAATGTAAGGCCAGACACCATCAAACTCTTAGAGGAAAACATAGGTAGAACACTCTATGACATACATCACAGCAAGATCCTTTTTGACCCACCTCCTAGAGAAATGGAAATAAAAGCAAAAATAAACAAATGGAACCTAATGAAACTTAAAAGCTTTTGCACACCAAAGGAAACCATAAACAAGACAAAAAGACAACCCTCAGAATGGGAGAAAATATTTGCAAATGAAGCAACTGACAAAGGATTAATCTCCAAAATTTACAAGCAGCTCATGCAGCTCAATATCGAAAAAACAAACAACCCAATCCAAAAATGGGCAGAAAACCTAAATAGACATTTCTCCAAAGAAGATATACAGATTGCCAACAATGAGGTATTACCTCACACCGGTCAGAATAGCCATCATCAAAAAATCTACAAACAGCAATGCTGGAGAGGGTGTGCAGAAAAGGGAACCCTCTTGTACTGTTGGTGGGAATGTAAATGGATACAGCCACTATGGAGAGCAGTATGGAGGTTCCTTAAAAAACTAAAAATAGAACTACCATACGACCCAGCAATCCCACTACTGGGCATATACCCTAAGAAAACCATAATTCAAAAAGAGTCATGTACCCCAATGTTCACTGCAGCTCTATTTACAATAGCCAGGACAGGGAAGCAACCTAAGTGTCTGTCGACAGATGAATAGATAAAGAAGATGTGGCACATATATACAATGGAATATTACTCAGCCTTAAAAAGAAATGAAATTGAGTTATTTGTAATGAGGTGGATGGACCTAGAGACCGTCATACAGAGTGAAGTAAGTCAGAAGGAGAAAAACAAATACCATATTCTAGCACATATATATGGAATCTTAAAGAAAAAAATGGGTTTGAAGAACATAGGTGCAGGACAGGAATAAAGACACAGACATCGATAATGGACTTGAGGACATGGGGAGGGGTAAGGGTAAGCTGGGACAAAGTGAGAGAGTGGCATGGACATATATACACTACCAAATGTAAAATAGATTGCTAGTGGGAAGCAGCCACATAGCACAGGGAGATCAGCTCTGTGCTTTGTGTCCACATAGAAGGGTAGGATAGGGAGGGTGGGAGGGAGACTCAAGAGGGAGGAGATATGGGGATATATGTATATATATAGCTGCTTCACTTTGTTATAAAGCAGAAACTAACAAATTGTAAAGCTATTATACTCCAATAAAGATGTTAAAAAAAAATTAATGTCCTCTTTTCAAGATCATGAAATCTGTGCCTTTAGCCTTAAGTAATACAAACTGCTTAGTAAAAGATATTGTGTAAATCGGTTTATAACAGGTGCAGTACATACTCTCACTCAAGTATAAACAAGTAATGATTAATAGAAGTCAGCAAAAGACCTCTAATGCAGTTAACTAAAAGCAGAACAAATCACAGTCTTATGAATGAGAATAGCTAGGAGAAAAATTTTTAATTACTCTCTCATGAGCTTATGAAAAACTATGCAGTCGATAACAAACAGAGCAAAATGGTTTTGTTAATATAATTTGCTCAATATTTGCATGTGACTAGGTTAACTAAATTACATCTTAGTAAGGAAACTAATATGATAAATATAACCAGGTTCTTATTACCAGGATTATTAGAAATAATAATTTGGTTGGTGATAAATACTAGAAACAAATAGTGAAAGCTTATATATTTCTAAAAACATTTTCCAAATGATCGACAATATCTATGGAAGGAGAGCTAGCACCGTGAAATAGGATGCACAAATGTGGATCAAGTTTAAGTCATTGTTGAAATTGTAGGGACCAAAGTAGTAGCTGAAATTAATTCCAGTTGAAATAACTAAATAAATCACTTCTGCTTCAATGAATTAAACCAAACCATATTTGCTCTAATTTAGGTCTATGTTTTCTTGTTCTATATTCAATGGAAATGGACAAATATTTCCTATATTTATTATTTCAGGAAGCAATAAACTACCACCCCCCTCAGCTTTCTCACATATCTTTTTCAATCTTTTGACCCTATTCACTCTCCACTTTCTTGTAGAGATCATTAAAAGCTTAGCACAATAGAATGAAGTTTGTAGGATGTCTTTAACAGCACGGAGTAGAGGTGATAAAAATAGAAAATAGAGAAGAGAGACAGATAAGAAATAGAGTAAGATACCACTGAAAACTACAGGTGAAATCAATGAAAAATACTGAATCTAAAGTCATTTGATCTCTATTATGTGAAAACCATTGTGTTTGAATTCACAAAATCTTCTAAAATCTGCCTGGTTTAAAAAATAAGAAAAGGGCTTCCCTGGTGGCGCAGTGGTTGGGAGTCTGCCTGCTAGTGCGGGGGACACGGGTTCGAGCCCTGGTCTGGGAGGATCCCACATGCCACGGAGCGGCTGGGCCCGTGAGCCACAACTACTGAGCCTGCGCGTCTGGAGCCTGTGCCCCGCAACGGGAGGGGCCACAGTAGTGAGGGGCCCGCGCACCGCGATGAAGAGCGGTCCCCACACCGCGATGAAGAGTGGCCCCCGCTTGCCGCAGCTGGAGAAAGCCCTCGCACGAACCGAAGACCCAACACAGCCAAAAATAAATAAATAAATAAATAAAGTAGCTATAAAAAATAAGAAAAAGTATAGTTAGTTTACTTTGTTTTCAGGGCTTTGGTTTATAAAGAATTTTAATGAATACCTTAAATTTTTTTCTCTCTTTACTCTCTCTTCGCCCACCAGCAACATGTGTATCCAATAATGATGTGATATCGTTGGGAATTATAAGGTAAACATTCAACAAAGAGATGGTAAGATTTAAAACTTTGAAAATGTTTGGGAAAGATAAACCTTGTTTTCTAGAATCCATGATAGTCAACAAGGTAGCTTAAACAGCATCAGACTTCAATATTTAAGGAGGCAATTTTCAAACATTCCAATAAAAATATAAGCACTTCATTGATATCACTGAATAGCACTTTAAAAGAAATGATAAGTAAAGACGACTGGAAAACTCTCAAGAAAAAATTTCTGAGTTGATATCAAAAAATAAATTAAAAATATTATAAACCCATTTATCAAACTCCATTTACAATAGCAACAGAAAAACTATAAGGTAACCATACTTAATTAACAAAAGAGATATAAAATATGTGTCCAGATAAGTACAAAATATTACTGAAACAATTTATAAAAGATCTAAATAAAAATTTTAAAAATCCCCATTTTCATGAGATTAGGAAGGCACAATATTATAAAGATGTCTAGTCATCTGAAGTAGATCTATAGATTCAATGCAATTCCGATCAAATACAAACATACTTTCATTGAACATGAAAATCTGATTTAAAAAAAATAGAGAAATGCAAATTAAAACCACAATAAGATACCATTATTGCATTAGCTCAGACTGCCATAACAATATCCCATAGACTAAGTGGCTTAAAGAATAGAAATTTATTTTCTCTCATTTCTGGAGGGTAGTGGTTCAAGATCAAGATGTCAACATGGTTGGCTTCTGGCGAGGCTACTTTCTGGCTTGTAGAGAGCTGCCTTTTCTCTGTAACTTCACATAGCAAAGAGAGGGAGAGAGAGAGAGAGAGAGAGAAAGGGCTTTCTGATGTTTTTTCTGATAAGGACACTAATGCCATCATGAGGGCCCCACCCTCAGGTCTCCATCTAAACATAATTATTTCCCGAAGGATCCATCTTCAAAGAGCATCATGTTGGGATTAGGGTTAAAACAACATGTACATTTTGAGCAAACACAATTCAGTCCATAGGAACTACACAGTTAATAAATTTCTAAATTTAAAAAGAAAGGCCATCTTGCAGGACTGAAACTTTACACCATTGTTTCAGTCATGCAAAATGAAAACGTTCAAGAGATCTGCTGTACAATATTGTCCTTATAGTTAACAATACTGTACTGTACACTTAAAATTTTGTCAAGAGGGTAGACCTCATATTAGGTGTTTTTTACCAAGAAAGAAAGAAGGGAAGAAAGAAAGGAAGAAAGAAAAAAAGAAGCAAGGAAGGAAGAAGGGAAGAGGGAGGGAGGGAGGAAGGAAAGAAAAGAAAGAGGAAAGGAAAGGAAAAGAAAGGAAAGGAAAGGGAAGGGAAGGGAAGGGAAGGGAAGGGAAGGGAAGGGAAGGGAAGGGAAAGGAAGGGAAGGGAAGGGAAGGGAAGGGAAGGGAAGGAAAGGAAAGGAAAGGAAAGGAAAGGAAAGATCATACCAGGTGCTGGTGATGACATGGAGACACTGGAACACTCTCACACAGTTTGTGCAACTATTTGGAAGTTTCTTAAAATTTTAAACATATAACTGGCTCTTAATTCAGCCATTCTATTTCTAGGAATTTACTTAAAAAAAATGAAAGTATATGTCTGTGCAAAGACTTGTACATGAATGTTCATAACATTTTTATTTGAAATAGACAATAACTGTAAGTAAGCTAAATGTTCACTAACTCCAGCTACTGATCTAGCCCTCCTCTGTAAATAGCTATAAAACAGCACATAGCATGTTAAAGAATAGTTTTCAGACATTTGACTAATGAAGTTAAGGACTTTGATCCCTGAAAAATAAATGAGTTGACCCCTATGCATGTTGAATTTTTCTGCCTGGAAGGCCAACCAAGGCTGTAGAATAAGAAAAACAAGTATGGCAGCCTTGTTAAGCTGAGAAAACTGAAATCAGAATTCAGGGAAGCTGAAGATAAATTATCACACATAAAAGATCTATGTAGTTAAAAAGCTCTAGAATTCTGCACTTGAGAAGCTCAGAGGTAAAGAACAACCACTGTGAAAAGAAAAACAACGGGGGACAATAAACTGAACAGCTCTCTTAGGTGACGCAGGACTGGGAGATGTTTGGGATCCAATCAACCATAGTGAAAAGATTTCACTGACTATTAGAACATATAGTAAAGATACCAGAAAGACTGAACGTTAAGAAAGGGGTTACATTATTCCTAAAGTAAAGACTACTGTTTAGCCACACTAGCAAATTTTTAAAACAGGCTTTGAAAGAATCAAGCTGATTTGAAAACAAAGTAACTCCCTGCCACAAAATTCAAAACCTTTAAGAAAAAATAAGAAAGAAAAATGTAGTGAGTCACAATGTGTATCATGAAAACATGAAATTACTAGAAGAATCAGGAAAATATAACTCAGAATAGAAAACTCAGTGATTAGAGACAGACTGCAAAATGACAGGAATAATCAATTTAACGTTCAATAACATGTTCAATATATATATATATAGATGGTAGATTTAACATCAGATTAGAAACCACATAGAAGAAAATCAGTGTACACAAGACCTGGAAATGGAAACTATCCCAACTGCAAAACAGAGAGTTAAACCAATATTCAGTGACCTATGGGATAAAATCCAGCCATGTAACATTGATATAATTAGAATCCCAGAAGGGGGGGGGGGGGGCAAAAATTAAAGAAGTGTTTTCCAAATTTAAAAAAAAAATCAATCCACAGATTGAAAAGCTCAGAGCACCCCAAATTAACACACAAAAAGCACAAAAAAATGCTTAAACAAATACTTAGAATAAACACAAAAAACATACTTAGATAATTCATAGTGATTAATATGTTAAAGGTTCTAGTGGAAAAAGAGAACAATGTGAATAAGTAGATGAAAAAACTCATCAGACAGTTGAAAACAACAGGAAAGAGCCAAATGGAAGTAGGGTTCAGAGGTAAAAGTTCCTGAAAGATCATCCTAGCTGAAACCTTCAATAAGACTGTATCTCTATGCAACTTCTCTCCCCTGTTTCCTTCTATTTTGTAGGTGTTGAACACACTCTAAGAATCTCCTACATTCGAATCTATTATCTCAGAATTTGCCTTCCAGGGGACCCAGCCTGGGTAAAGGGTACATCAAAAAAAGAGAATGTTAAGTAACCTGGGGGAGAGTAGCTTTAAAAATAGAAAATAAAGAAAGGGAATTTATACAGTATCACTTGTGCATCAGGCATAGAAATATCTATTCTGGATTGGAACAGGAAAATGAGGGGGCCTAAAGCAAAAGCAGATGGAATTAAAAAAAAAAAAAAGTTTGAGCTGAAACACTGAACAAATGTAAGACAATGTTTAAGAGAAAAAAGAAAAAAGAAAGAAAATTCAAAATTCAGCTGTACAGGAAGAAAAATGAAATGGTCATTGACTATAGTGAATACACTCACATAAAGCTAATTTATGTACTAATTTTCAACTGTTATAATCAATCTATTTGCAAGGAATGGTAGACAAGAATAGTATCAGAAGAGTGTTTAAATGCTATTAACATTAACAAAGCAAAAATGTTACTACAGATGGCAGAGGTTGTGAGACAGAAGGGAAGGGAGAGCTGAAGGAAGGAAGGGGATATCATTGTGAACAGGAAAGTCAAAAGACAATATCAATAGTTGAAGAAATAAGGAATGCAAGTTTGGGGTTAAAAAATGGGGATCTAAATTTCTGGGATGGATATAAATTCCTGGTAAAGGAAAGCCAGGTGTTATCCAAAAAATGTAAATACAGATACAATATAAGCATTTTATTAAAGGATTTGAATATGTCAGGAAAAAAATAACACACAAGTGTAAGGCAGAGTGTTTTCTTCTGGGGAATGGGATTGAGAGTGTGAAGGAAGTGTGCCTGGGATGGCAGTTTTGATGTTAGGCATATATTATGTTGATAACAATACAGTTTTTTTTCTGAGGAATTAGGATATGAGAAGTTGGAGTGTGGGTGGGATATGAGTCAACTTTGGCTGAAAATGTGGAAGTCTTTTCTAATGAATAACACTGGAATAAACCACCTTGTAAAGGAGTGAGTTTTCAATAAGATAATTGAGGGGTGCTACATTCATGTAAGAGACATTCCAATCTGACATTCTATGGTTTACTGTGCCTTTAAACAGAAATATTTTCAAATAACTGCTACTAAACGCCAAAACTAAATTATTTTTTTAAATATAACATTTAACTGCATTTTTGCAATAAGAGATCTCATAATTGTCCTTTTCCTTCTCCATGAACATCTTATGTTCAGCTTTTAGAAACAAAGCAACAAATTTAACTTAACTCAAGGGAAAATAAAGCCTTATATTAAATTTCCATTCAAGATATTTTGCTGAAAACCTCTTAGAGAAATCAAAGGAAAAAGAAGCTAGAACTGCATAAACAAGTTATGAAGGAGAAATTGGTTCTGTGAGGATAGATTTATTTGGTTTAGCTTTACCCTGAGTAATATGAAATATATAATGTATTTTATGAGAATTTTCTTAGTGTCCATACTCAGTTCAAATTCACCCCTCAGAGAAAAAGATAATGTTGATTCTTCCCGGTTAGCCTGAACTTTCTTTTCCAATACTTTTCCCAGAAGGAAATATTAGTACTAAACCGCACTGCCTATGCTTGAGGCAGTAGCCGTAACACAGCTGGATGACCCATCACTGCCCCTGATGTCTCATACCATCTAGTAAGCAAGTTGGCTCTTTAGACTGGAGCACCAGCCAGCTCACTTCACTCCTGAACCACGCGAATTGTTGAAACATGCTTCCTCATATTGAGCTCAATTTCTAGACTGTATAAATTAAGTATATGGCTTTTTTTCCTAATATGATGATATTCTTTTGTACCATGAGTTTACTGTATAATTGGATTAAGTGTGAGCTTCTGTGTCTAAGACACCAACAAAAAATTATTGACTATATTATATTGTAGTATAGTAAATTATATTTTATGTAAAATGCAATGTATTTCCTCTCACATCCATCACTACATGATAATAGCACATCTTCTTCATAAGTAGTACAAAATTGCACTGTTACATTCCTTGTTCAGAATCACTCCAGGTTCCTGTTATTAATGGCTTCTAGGCTGCTGTTGTTTATCACTCTCAAGTGATGAAACTGCCAGTTTTATCTCTGACCTTTACCTCTATGGTCTTACACCTTAGCCATAAAGCATTAGTTAGTGATCAAGACATGTTTCCATGTGCTTTTTGCTAATCTTCCCATTTTGCCTGGGATTCCAACTTCTATCACCCAACACCTGTTTGTCAAGATGTAACACCTACTCCTCTTAAAAAAACTCAGGTTAAATGTTTCCTGCAAGGGAGTATTTTCTGACCCACCCCAATATAATTCACTCCTTTGTGCTCCCACTGAAGCTCACACAGATATCTGTCAAGGGAAAACCTATTACAGACCCCTACATGACTTTCCTATCTCCTGCACATACCAAATCATTCTCCATGATACTGGACTTACCTGACTACAGTGCAATTCTGATTGCACGATTTCCCTTCATAATTCCTTCCCATTCCTTGTAGGATAAAATAAAAAGGATTTATCACATTTAGCATGGAATATAGGCTCATGATTTGATTCCAGACAATTTTTTTTAGCTGTTTTCCTGCAGTCACTTCCCCAATAGCTCAATATTTTTAACTGATAGTAAATTTCTTGATATCACATATATATCCTACATACTCTCTCATATTGCCCCACCAACCCACCAAATTTTTTCACTTAGTCTCTTAAAGTGGCAATGGATGATTCTTTCATATCTTTAAGATCTAAGCTTAAATATCATCTCTTCAGAGAGGCATTTATCGACCCCTGTATAAAATGGCTTTCCCCACCACTCTGTATTTCCTGTTTCATATTCACTTAGCATTTATTACAGTCAAGAATAGTAATACTTTTTTTTCCCCTGGCTTCTTCCATTATAGTAATTTAACTTCTGATATAATAATTTAACTTCCACTAAAATTTAATGATAGTAGGAATTTTTTTCTTGTTTCCTGCTCTGTTCCTAACACCTAAAACAGTGTCTGTGTTTTAAATGAGTGAATGAATGAATATGTTTGTTATTTACCTAGGAAACTCATTATTGAGTCAGCAACTTGTACTTCCCCTTCTTCACATCAAGTATCTGAAAACTGGAAGAGACTCAATGGTCTTCTCTCCAAAAGTGCCCAATATTTTAGGATTCAATGAGTAATAAATTTTAAAATAAAATCATCCACTGTAATTTCAAAAAAGAAATGAAATTTCGATTCCCATAAAGTAGTAAGGACATAACTTCACAATATATTGCATGAATTTAGATTTATGCAAAGCCTGCTTCATGGTCCTTAATGTTTCTCTTTTGGCCATGGAATACTGTAAACCTCAGGAAACATAGACCAACACCTGCAGCTCTACACTGGAAACCTCTGACCCAGCTCTCCTTTCTGCCTTTACAAGTTGTCCTTCATCACATCTTCCTCTAAATCCACTTACTCTTGAGTCTCTTTCCCTTACTCTCAGCTCAGTGAAGGAAACTAATCTGATAATCCTATTTTAACAAAAATGTTAATGTCTTTTTCAGAGGTTTGTATTTGTTTTAAACAACCACCATTAATCCAAAGGAATGAATAAATAACTCAAGATTGTGGTTGGGATTCTAGTAAGGAGAGATGTTATCTTTCCTTCCTCAAACTATACTATGTAAAAAGACTCTGCATAAAGATGATCGAGATTAACCAATCTAAGGAAAAAAATATTTACTAAAACACATTTCCTTTGAATACTATTAGTTTCTTAATAGTCAATGTTTTCATGGTAACAAAAATAATAATAAGTAAAATTTATTGAAAACTTAGCATGTACAAAACACTATGCTTTTCACACATTGTGTCTTTTTGCCTGCATAGTAGTATTAATACTATAGGAAATCATTTTTTATCCCAAATTCACAGGTAGAAAAGTAGGCTTAAAGAGGTTAAGTAGCACACTTAATGTCTCACTGTTGGTCAGTAGTGGGGCTAAGACGCACATTGTTTCTCAGTGTGATTCCAAAACTTTAATGTTCTATAGCCTCTCACAAAAAAAGGTTTAGAATTGGGTTATATCTTATTTTTCATTAAAACTTATGTATAAATCCCCTACTAACAGCCCTAAAGGGTGATAAAGTCCCTCTATATGAATAATAGAAAAGTCATGACATAATAAAGTGCAATTTATATATTTTTTTAGCTCTAATTGTTACTGTATTTAATTGTTACCATTTTCATTACTGGATCAAAATCTATCACCTAAATAATATATATCATTTAATCCTATTTTTGTTCCTCAACTAATAAGATGAGTAAAATCAAATAGGACTCCCAAAGACTAAAAAAAATTTGTGTAAATATTTTGTCAAAAAATTAATAAACAGAAATCTCATGTAAATAGAATTGAGAGACCAGAAGGGGGAGCTCCCATGGCATGTGAGGACAGCAGAACCCAACAGGAACAAGGAAGAATTCTCTTCTTTCCTGGCAGGGACTCACCCAATGAAAAGCCATGCGGGGGACTTGCAAATGGTTCACTATGTTTGCAGACCCCAAACTGCAATTCTCTGATGATCCTGAATAAACCCATCTTTGCTGAAGAAATATCTGGAAACCTATTTTAGGTCAACATTTTGGTGGCCCATATGAGGACAAGAGATGACCCCCAAAGGTTCCGGGGCTGGTCAGCAAACAGATGCAGTACCCATAATTGAGCCCATTTTCCCTCACTGCTTTTCTTGCTGGGGTTTGAAGGTACATCTTTCTCCTGAATTTGACCTCACACCTTCTTTGCCTTTGAAGCTCTCCAGGCTTTATTCAGGATTTATTTTAAGGTTTTGTTCTCTCTGGTTAATGCTTTGTTCTGTATGCAAGTACTTGTTTGGCACTTCGGTCTGATTTTGAGATATGACTGCTTCAGTTGAAGCTGGCTAGCCTTTGTCCCATTCCTTCAAGAACAGGAGTTTCTTCACTGAAACTGTGCCAATTCAGCCTTTGGAAAAGGGGCTGTTCTCTGGAAGTTGCCTGTCAAAGCCTTTGGCCTTGTTTCCATTGAATCAGCAACCACCTTCATTATGGGCAAAATCTCTAACTGATATTGGCAAAATTCATTGCATATCTCCCATCAAGATTCAAATAGACCCCTTGAAACCTCTTCCCAGAATTAATCTATCTTGTGTAAGAAGACTTCCAAGGCATAAAACCCATAATAAAAGATTATAAGTGTCAAGGCCTCCTTATCCCTTGTACTAGCCCCTGTAACACTCTCATTTTACCAGTGAGAAAACCTAAGGGCCAAGGGTGGAAGTTTGCCCAGGACCTCCAAACATAAAAAAACATTGCTATCCCTCGACATCTTGTTGTTCCTAACCCCCATACCTCACTAACATCCATTCCCACAGAAAATAAATTCTTTACTGTAATTAACTTATGCCATGCATTCTTTAGTATTCCAGTTGATGAAGCTAACCAATACCTTTTTGCCTTCACTTGGGAAGAAACACAATTTACCTGGACTGTAATGCTTCAGGGTTTTTTTGAGAGTCCTTCTCATTTCCCACAAATCCTAAAGGCTGATCTGGCTGACATAAAGTTCCCTAGAGATCCTACTTTATTGCAGTATGTGGATGATTTGACAGCATCCACTTGCTTTAAGCCTTAAAGGTACAGAAGATCACCAAAGAAAAATTACAGTCTTCCCAAACCCAGTTTTGATATTTATGGCATCTGATATCAGAACAAAGGTCACACCTAGATCCAGATAGATTTCATAGTGTCCTAAATTTCCCAAAACCCAAAACTAAGCACTGACTGTGAGGTTTTCTTGGCCTAGTTGATATTGCTGAAATTAGATTCCAAATTTTCTCTTATGGCCAAATCTCTGTATGTTTTACTAAACAATAACAACCCCAAAATAATTTTATGGGAAGAACCAGACAATATAGTTTTCAAGGCTTAAGGAGAGTTTGATGAACTCACCTGCCCTTGGGCATCCCAATTATCAGATTCTCTTTTTCCTTTTTGTATGTGAAAAGAAAGGGAATTCCCTTGGGGTACTCACCAAAGAACACAGGGACCACCATGAACCCATAGGGTATTATAGCCAACAACTGTACCCTGTGGTACGGGGATACTCCCTTTGCCTTAGAGCCATTATGGCCACTTTGGTTAAGATTGCTAAGAAAATCACTGTGCGATCCCCTTTAACCCTTTTTGTACCTCATACAGTAGAAGCTATCCTGAATCCTCATTGCACTCAACATTTCTCAGTCAGCCACCTCATCTCCTATGAAGTCCTTTTCTTAATTGTCCCTCACATTACTCTTTCACATTGTAATAACCTTAATCCTGCTACTCTTCTTCCCTCTCTCACCAATGAATTCTCTCATGACTGTTTAATGCTGACAGACCACCTCTTGACTCCTTGTGATGATCTGTAGGAAATTCCTTTGGGTAATGCTGCCTTCTATGGTTCACTGATAGCTCTTATTTAATTGGTGACAATGTCAAATATTGTGCTGGGTATGCTATTGCAACTCCTTTTGATGTTATTGAGGCTGCATCTTTACCTATGGCTATTTCAGCCCAACAAGCTGAATTATACACTCCTACATAGGCTTGTACTTTAGCCAAGCACAAAACTGCCAGTATTTATACTGCGAGTAGATATGCTTTTGGAGTGGCTCATGATTTTGGAATGTTATGGAAGAAACACGTCTTCCTTACTATCAGTAATACATAAATTAAATATAGCTCCTCTATTCAGTAATTATTGTATGTGACTTTTACCTGCCACTTTAGCTATTTTTAAGATTCTGGGGCATTATAAACTTGACTATCTGGAAGCTAAGGGAAATCACCTTGCTGATATTTCTGCAACTTCAGTATTGCAAAGGCCTAACTGCTTGTATTAAAAATAACTATGTTTTGGTAGAGCAATATTTTCACAGTACACTGTTGGGAGTTGAAGACTTTAAGCATCACACCTTGCAACCTGGAGATATTGTCCATTGGAAAAGACACCTCCAGAAGAACTCTCTTCAACCTCACTAGAAAGGCCCCTATCAAGTATTGCTAACCAACCCTTGTGCCACCAAAGGCAAAGGAATAGACTCTTGGATTCATGTGATACACCTAAAAAAAGTGCCAAACACTGACTAGACCCACACACCATCTGGTCACCTGAAAGTAAAGATTTCCCAGAATTGGAGCAGATAACATCTGAGTAGACAGCTTTCCCAAGCTGTCCAGTGTAGGCCTGTTGGAAGTTTGCCCTCAAACCTTTGATGATGACATAACACTTCAGATGATCTCCAATGTCTATGATCTTGATAATAGAAGGAGTTTAGATAAAAAGCCCTGAGAGTTCTTCCTCCTACCCCTCATGGTTACTCACATGTGACCCAGTAAGTTTCCAATCTGTGCACTTTTCCTTTGACATGAAACACTACACCCAGGAAAGGTCCCTCCTGGCATTGAGGGAAAAAAGGTACTGAAATTGGAAAACCTGACTCTTGATCAATGATGCTTTCTGAGAAAGAGCTTGATCAAAAGGGGAAAATGTAAAAAAAAAAAAAAATTAATAAACAGGAACCTCAGTTAAATAGAGTCAAGAGACAAGAAGGGGGAGTTCTCATGCCCTGCAATGATAGCAGAGCCCAACTGGAAGAAGAAAGAGTCCTCTTCTTTCCTGGCAATGATTCAGCCAGTGAAAAGTCATGGACACCTTGTTTACTACAGCCCTCTCAGCTTCTTTTCCTCTCTATAAAAGTGTTCTCCTTCCCTTGCTTCTCAGGGGACTTGCATGTAGCTCATCATGGTTGCAGACCCCAAATTATAATTCTCTGCTGATCCGAATAAACCCATCTTTGCTGGAAAAATATCTGGTAGTTTGTTTTAGGTCAACATTTTTGATATTTAAAAAATTTAGATAAATTTTAATATTAAGTCTATATGCTTTTAAATTCTCCAAAATGTACTATAATTTTTTTTTAGTAATAAAAGTGTCTTAAGATATCTATCCTTGTGTTTTGATTTCAACATTCTCTAAAACCTATGTATTAAAATAGATAATTTACTCTTGGATGCAGATATACGATTTTTTAAAATTTTATTTTCCAGACTAAATGAAACGTTTTATTTGACTTTTATAAAGTTTTAGGAAGTATCTTGACAGTTTGGAAATTCTTTTTTAATTATAAAAGTTAAGGAGAAAATTGGGAGACATCTTTGAAACTATACTAGATGAATATTTTAATGAAATGCTGGAAATGGCTCTTATAAATTTCATTTATTCAAGTACCACTATGTTCTTTTGAAAAATATTATTAATTTGTACTTTTGAGATCAGACAGCTATTTACATGTTTCTCTATTCTAAGTCATTGCTTTAAACATTGAACTAACATAGTTACTACTCCTTTTTTAGAGTCATAATCTTATCAACAGCTTTTATCTTTTTTTTGTTTTTTTTTAAGAGATGGAAGCAAGATCAGTATTATATTATAATTATCAGTATTATATTGAATTTGTTAGAAAAAAGAAAGTTAGAGGGTCTTTTTAATTTATTGTTGTTAAATCTCCTGCTGTTAGACTGTCAGTATTGCTGCTTTGTTGAAATTCAGTGGAAGTGATCAGTAAGAAGGCCAGTTCAGTTGCTTTGACTTGAAATCACAGAGCATATTCCCCAGACACTACCTCTTGCTATTTTTGGTAGCTCAGGAATGTGCTCATTTATGAGTCATAGAGCATCCATTTTTAGGACTGTAAAATTGCAATAGCATGAGATAAGGTACTTTAGATTTAGATTGTAAATATATCAAATTTATAATAATGCCTGCCTCAGTTTCTGTGTACATAGTCAATTTTATTTCTAGAAAAGGAGAGGGGAGTTAATTCCAAATTTTATTTATTATTCAAGTTATTATTTAAAAGATTATAAGCTCTTCACAAACATTGCTCTTTTTTATTGGCTTTGCCTCAGAGCTTAAAATGCTACCGTAAAATTCAACAACACATGAGGTGCCATGGGTAGTATAATTTTAGAGGAATTTGAAAGACTTAATAAAGCCCACAGAAACATTCTCATGGAAGTTGTCTTTTAACTATCTATATAATACTATTTAGTCATATGCATGCCCACTGACAGGAAACAAAAAAGAAAGAAAATAATTTGTGGAATTTTAAAATATCTCAATGAAACCCTAAATAAAATGGATATAATATTAAAATTGTTTATAAAAATTAAGCTAAAAATTTAGAAAAATAATAAAACTGGTGGGAAATTAACTCTCCATTTAATTACCTATTAAATTGTCAAAATTTTTAGGTGTATATTTAGAAAATTCAAGTATAGATAGATAGATAAGTAGATAGTGATAGCAAGCAAGGAAAGATGGCAGTTTACAAAATGTTCTTATTAAATAAAGTTATTTAAGAGAAAGTGTCTGACAAAGTTCTTAATATATACCCCCTTCCTCACATCTATTCCCTTTGTTCCTCCTATTCTTAGTGTCTCTCCCAGTGCCTCCCAGTAGACACTGGGAGAGACACTGAGAATCCTTTTTCCATAGGATTAGAACAAAAAGACTTACAAAAAATATACAGTATTCAGTCCTTCCCTCACCCAGATTCATCATTTATTTAAATCCCTAATACATGCATTTAAATCCCTAGTAATCTGTTTTCAATGTCAGATTATTAATTAATTCATTCAGCAAATATATATTTTTTTCAGACACAACTCCAAGTGTTTGTAATATCTGTCAAAAGTCAAATCCAATAAAAATAAAAAGTTTCATAAGACTTACATTCTAATGGAAGAAACAAGTTAAAACTAAGTATAAGTAAATATATAATATAATACATTAGTAGAAAATATTTAATAGTATGGAAAAGTAGAACAAGTTAGGGGGATCAAAAGTGGAATGATATGAAATTTTTATTTCCATTGGTGGTCAGGATGGTCTTCACTATCATTTAAGCAAAAATGTTGATCATGTAAGGAATTTAGCCATGCAGATAGCTAAGTAAACTATATCTGGACAGAGGGAACAGCCTTGTGACAGCTTTAAGATAGATGGAAACCTGTATACGGCATAAGTATTAGTTTCCTATTGCTGCCATAACAAATTGTCACAAATTTAGTCTATTATAACGCAGATATATTATCTTACAATTTTGGAGGCTAGAAGTTTAAGATAAGTTTCACTGGGTTGAAATCAGTGGTCAGCAGGGTCATGTACCCTCTGATAGTTCTACGGGAGAAACTTTTTCCTTCCTTTTTCAGCTCCTAGAGTTGCATTCTTTGTATTCCTTGGCTTATGACCCCTCCCAGGTCAAGCTCTTGCTTCACGCTTTACATCATCTTCCTCTTCTGTCAAACCTGCCTTTTATAGGGACCTTGTGATTAAATTTAGGGCCCACTCAAATAATCCAGGATAACCTTTCAAGATGCTTAACTTAATTTCATCTGCACAGTCCATTTTTGTCATATAAAGGAATCAAGTGCCAATGATATGACTTGGATATCATTGAGGGTCATTATTCAACCTACCACAGCAGTCATGCAGATCAGGAACACAAATGAACAATGATGATTAAAATCAGGCAAAGATGAGTGTGAAAAAAATTTATTCCATGATCCTAAGTAATAGATGTGACATCATTTTTATACCAAAATTCCTAGGCAAAAAAATTCAGATCTGTTTCTGAAAGATTCTGTATTATGTATATGTATTATATCTATATATAATATATATGTATGTATATGGAATAATTAAGTAGGTATATTAAAAATTATATTATGTAATATTTATGTCATTGAGATAAAATATATTATATAAAAATTGCTTGAGTATCTTGTCATCAAATCCTAATTAATTATGTATGCTTATATATTAATTATTATGTATGAGCAGATAAATATGTTTATTTTTATACACATATAAATCATATAGTCATAATTTTCTAGATCGTAGATGATTTAACTTCTTATCAGCTAAAGAAATACTGCTTTTTATAATAATTTTGTTTTAGTTAACTTATTCCTTTTAAATAAGAAAGGAATCCATTCTAAGACAACTATAATTTAACAGCATGAAAGATTTGAAAAGTTAACTAATTATAGATACTATTTGTGAATATCATCATTGTGAAAACATTTGAAAAAAGACTACACTGTTTATTTTAAGTGTATGGAACATAAACATGAAACATATTTTAAAATACCAAATGTTTCTTCAGGTCTAAACATTTTTTTCCTAGGAATGGTGGCTGAAGAATTGTATAAAATAAGGAAATATATCTTACTGTCATATTGTTTTTTTACTTTGTATCAGAGGATGATAAAGCATAAGAATAAAATGTACATAGCCCATACGATAACTTGCCTAAAGTTACACGAATTTAGAGTAAATTATCACAATTTATATTTCAATGTTTTACTTGATTTTTGTTTAGTAGTGGCTAATTTGGTATAGTTTTAATATATTTAATCTTTATTTTCTAAAATAAGATTAAAGGAATGGCAATATGAAAAGAACCAATAGTTTTTTAGGATCATAATTAAGGCAGTTGTCAATATGCTGAAGGCAAAGAAAAAATTTAAGTATGTAAAACAATGATAATATAGTTAACATAGTTTAAGAAAAGCATAATATTGTCCTATAGGTGTATTTCAAGTCACTACTCAAATGAATTTTACAGCAGTTAAAGAAATAACTATAATATAAAGAACCCTAAATTCACAGTACATCTTTTTTCTGTATTACTCATTAAAATTATTTAAAATAAATATTCATGCTTTTTGCTTTCTTACTGAAAAATATTCCATTAAAATTGTTGCTTTCCATAATCCCTTTCATACCAATATGATATTTAAAATCAAAGACTACAAAAGAGTACTGAATCTTACCAATTAGTCAAAATGAATCAATGAGGTTTTAATCCCAGTAATCATTCAAGGTTATAAAATGTAGAAATCAGTAGAAGACAAAATATTGTAGTTGAATGAAGACAATGTTAAAATTTCTTACATAAGCCTTTAGTAATTAAAAAAACTAGAAATAAAAATAGACTTCAATTAATTTTATTCTTTAGTTGGTTTATCACTAGAAGCAGAATTTCTTTTCTTTCAATTGAATACAGTAATGAAAATGAAGCATATTGTCACAAACTCATTGATCTTCTCTTAACTAGTAAGTGAAATCACTACTGTTAACAACAAAATACAGATTTCTCTTCTAAGGTTGTTGACATATTGCTACTTTATTTTAGCTATCTATCTCTCAAATTCCTGCAGATTCTCATGGGTGGCAAAATAATGGTTGATGCTTCTATGTGATTAAATTGCATATTAAGAAAACACATTATCTCGTATTAGGAAACATAAGTGTGCCTGGTGTCATCATGAAATGGTTTCTGATACATATTTCTATATTCTTACATCTCTTTCATACTTTTTGTGCATTTTAGTTACTTATTGATTAAAATTTATTTTATATTCATTTTATTTTTTGTTAGATTTTAATATGTTTATTTCATTTTTGCTTTTAATTACTTGTAGCTGTAGATGTTATTGCTAAACATGTGATTTGAACCCAGGAGTAATTAGAGCATGTTTCAAATATGCCACTTCATTAAATGTGAATTCTAAAGGGAAAATTATATGAATAACATAGTAATTGTACCATTTAGAGATTCAAATGTTGTATTAGGAGGTAATGTGGTAAGAATACAAATACTTTGGTAATACGCCCATAAAGAAATGAGTTTTTTTCTGCGTGTAGAAAACAAATTAGGAAAACAGTCAATATTTCTTTTCCAGTAACATTTGCTCTCTGCCCCAGATTTATGTCTAGATGTTTACTTGGTTTGTATCACTCTCAAGAGATGTGGCTTATTAGAGCCACTTGGATGGAAGTCTTAGAAATCTAAATGACAATTGTTTGTTTTTCCCAAAGAACCACTTCCTAATGATTTTTATTCAGCTGTGCAGTATTAAAATGACATGTTCAGTTCCAGATGAGAGTTTTTAAATTATTTCAGCTATTCTAATACGTGTTATAGGATAAATGTCAATTTTTCTGACCTATAGTATAGTTTAGAAGCAGATCAACTGTTTTGATATAAATGTTGCCTACTTCACTAGTGCCTCACACAAATATGAATAACAATTTGAAGCTCCCAGATCAATACCAAGCATGTTTATTTGCATTAGGTAGACAAACACAGACATTTATTTTTCAATACTATAGATTCAATTATCTTTAATATAATTTGGCTCATAGTAACTGCTAATACTGAGAATTATAAAAAGTTGTTCTTCCTTCACGTAGTCAAATATTGATCTTTTCCATGTGTTTCCATATGAAGTTCTCAGTAATCATTACATACTCAGGTAGATATAAAACAATCAGTATTTACTGCGAAATTACTGTAGCTTTGTGATATAGGCTTTACAAAAAAGTCCTTAACCAAATTCACAAATAAACATACAGTGGAATAGTGGCAAAGTTCTAACTGTGCAATTAAAAAGGATTGTGGTTCAATCCTGACTTCACTACTTTGTCTCTGGACATGAACAAATCCAAACCTCTCTATGGCTCAGTTTATTTATCTGTAACGTGGGTAAAGTAAAAGGATCTAAAGGAGCTACTGTATTAAAAGCAATACAATTCATGCCTGACACAGGGCTCTCTCTCTCTCTGTAGTCATTTTTATTCTATTACCATTAATGGGATTACATTAACATCAGATGGTGTGGTGAGTATCGCATGGGCTTAGCAGTTAGGAAGACCCTCTTGACTGCTAATTGGCTGTGTGACTTTGAGCAAGTTCTATTACCAGTAAAAGTCTGCTTACTATTTATAAAAATGAGGATCATATTTTCTTTTACATAATATGTTAGAGGATTAAATGAGATAAACCATATCTTTTCCACAGTAAGTAGTCAATAAATATTAGTTTTACTCCCTACCCACTCAACTGAAGAATCATAAAGCCTTAAATTCATTAGGCTTTCTAATAAAACAGTAGATTTGTATTACAGAAAAGTAGATGAAATTACTAAAGAGTAAGTAACTTTTTAAATTTGTAATTACATATGGGTCATATTTTACGTCATAGATGGAAATTGTTAATGTTTGTAGAACCAACTTAACTAATCATTTAAAAAAATTAAGAAAACCACTTCAACTTTCACATTTCTGGAAGTGTGCAAATATCTTACCAGTTTTCTTTCTCCAAACAAAAACATATTCAACAGAATATGAACAATGAGAAATGAAAGCAGTTAAAAATTAAAGCCAAAACATTTTAGCTAACAAAAGTCACTCTAAAAGTGTCTTATCTTACTCCCCCTTAAATAACAACAGCAAAGATAAGGTAGTAAGGTAGTTAAGGAAGATAATTTAGACAAGCTGTATTTTGATATCAGGAAGTTTTTTATATGACTGCCTCAAATATCAGAACACTGCTTGAATGGGTTAGATTTCTTTTCTTAAAATTTTCCTTAAAATATATAGGACCATATCATTAAAATGATCATAATTGGTTATGTAAGTACACTACGATCCTTGTAGGATGTTTGCTTCTGTCTGAAACATCCATAATACATTTGATCCATAAGACATTAGGTCCACACCAAAAGGTCCTTGATATTTGGTCCTGTCCAAAACCATTCGGCACAGGCCAAATGTGCTCACGGATGTGTTAGATAGGACCAAATTTCAAGGACCTTTTGGTACGGACCAGATGTTTTATGGACCAAAAGTCTCATGGACCTTTTAGATGGACCAAATATCTTCTAATACTTTACTATCCTTTTTTACAATAAAACAATATCGTTTCACCATCACCTTGAGGTCCTGGATGCACCACTTTGTAAAATGTCGGCGAAATGTTGTCACCATGGAAATGTAAGGATTAGAAGGACAAGGTTCTTTTTCTGTAAGTTCTCTATTTTCTACCTGCTTCAACCAGCTTGTTGAAATTAAAGATATTTCTGCTCTTGGTCATCTACTAATTAGGGCACAGTGCTACGGTAGGGAGAGGTGGGAAGGAGAGAAGAGGAATTTTCCCCAAAATTCGAATGTCTCTGGGGAGGTCCTGCAGGTGGGAGTTGTGGATAATGTTTGGAAGAATTTGTTTATTTGTATTATTTCCTACATCACCATTCATTTAATGAGGGCTACCTGTAATAGCAAGATCTTTCTTGAAACCTGCTTATATTTGTGCTGAGGCTATTCTAGTTGGTGCCTCAACTTACTTACTATCTATCTATCTATCTATCTATCTATCTATCTATCTATTTATTTATCTATGGCTGTGCTGCAAGGCTTCTGGGATCTTAGTTCTCCGACCAGGGATTGAACCCGGGCTCTGGGCAGTTGAGAGCATGGAGTCCTAACCACTGGACCAATAGGAAATTCCCCTCAACTTCTTTTAAAATTCTTGATATCCATCTCAGCAACTCACGCCGCTCTTTTGAAGTTTAAAGATCAAGAAAATCTACTAAAATCCCATAAGACTGTAATGCTCACCACTTCAAAGAAAGCATTTGGAATGAGCTGTAAGAGCCAGGATTCAAAAAAATCAGTTTGAATTTGGAGACTTTATCAACAGAAAAGTTCTAAAAAGTCTTGGCTTTCTCTGGAGTGATTTCTGGAGATTTTTACTGAGAAAATTCTAGGTACAATTTTATGTCATAACAGTGTTCATGACATTTCTCTGAAACTTAGGAGAAAGTGTGTATGTATGAACCTGTGTGTGAACATTTACATTTATTTTAAATGAGCAGTATATTCTAATACTCTAAATGATTCACTTTAAATATATCCCCAGATGATAAATTTAATTATGCTATAATCGGGCCTAAAAAGACAATCTACATTATTACATATAACATACTGCATACAATGAATTATACCTTTGAAAAGATTTATTTATTTGAAAGCTTTTCTAAGTCAGTTTCTATTTAACCACTCTCTGAAATATTGCCATGCAGGTCACTTGTGTAAACATTGTATTTTTCCTAAGACAGATTTCATATCTTTCATACTGTCATTAGAAACTGTGTGAGATGAGATAGGGACTAAGCAGATAATGTTTATCAAAAATGTTTATATCTGTGCAGATTACCACCATTGAAAGTACTTATGTTTCATTATCTTCAAAATAAGGAAAAATAGTCATGCATACTTCATATTATTCTGAGGATCAAATGAGATAATCTACACAAAAGAACTGGAAGATAACTGGCACATAAAAAAGCTCAATGAAAAATAGCCTTATTATTATTATTACTATTATTTCATCCAGTAGTGTCTAAACTTGTTGATGCTTAGCAATAAAATACTTTAGTGTTGCCTTTAATACTAGTCACCACATCACATTTATTTGTAAGTCATTCTCCATGCTTATCACTATTACTAAATCTATCTATCTATTTATCTATCTATCTATATCTATTATTTATCTACATACATATATATAAAAATCAGCTAAAGAATGAATATTATTGGTTAAAGAAGAATATTTAGAAAACATTTTAATTAGGCTCAGTTGTATGTGTTATGCATTTGGGTTTGTATTCATGTTTTTGCATGACTCTGTAAAGCATATTGAAATAATGTGTTAATAATTAGTCCAGCAAGTTCTGATTACTGCAGTAATCAGAATAATTTTTTAAGTACTGGCTTTGAGCTAGTTTGTACTTTTTGTTTTACTAATAGAAATACCAATCACCCTTTTTCCTCATTTCCCCCCATCCCTGAAACCACTTTTAACTTTTGTAGCTGCTCTCTTCATGCTACTTCTTGTTTTGTTTTCAATTTTAGGCACCATTTATCAACACCTCACCAGGACAATAAAGAATTTAGCACTCTTTCCTCTCCTTACCCTAACAACCATGCACAACCTTCCTACAACTTTTTCCCCCTAATTTAATTTTATTTTAATGTAGGCTAAATCCAAATTTTGACAATGTGAATGCTATTCACATCACAGTTACATAATGAATGATGATTTGTTTCATATTTTACATAACCCTTTTAGTTTTTCCTGACAGTAAGTTTGCTTGGACTTCTTATATCTGCTATTTTTGTTGTTATTACTTATTCATCTGAAACTCTCCGTCAACTGTCTATATCTCCTCTCAAAATGATCAGACACTGTAGGTATTCTATCAGTTTTCTCTTTTTGGAGAAATTTTTCACAGAGACTTCCGCTATGCTCAAATTTGGCCTGTTCTGTGTCTGGCACACAGCTGTTTTCCTTGTTTCCCCTACACTATTATCCTGGGATGTCTGCTGCCTTTCTTATTATTTAAACCTCTCATGTTTTACATGTGTGTGTGCGTGTGCACGCACGCATGTGTGTATTTCTTTCTTGGTATGCTCTCTTGTTTCTGTGGAAGACATCCTTTAGTAGGTTTCTGAGAAATGATACATGAAAACTAATGTTCTGACACCCTGAGTGTATAACAAGGTACTTAATCTATGCCCACATTTGACTGATACTTTGGACATAGAATTTTAGACTGGGTAGGAGGAGGGTAGAACAACTTGGTGGAGTAGGAAGAGGAGGAGGGCTTGCCACCTCCCATGGACATACCAAAATGACAACTTCACATAGAGAAACTATCTCTGAGAATGACCTGATGACTAGCAGGAAAAATATTCCACAACTAAAGATAAAAAGAAAAGCCACATTGAGATGGATAGGAGGGGCAGAGACACAGTCTGGACAGGGCTCACACTCCCAGTGCTGTGACCCACAGGAGGGAAAGATACCACAGTCTTGGAGGTACTCCCTGAGGACCAAAGCCTCTGAACCCCACATTGGGCTTCCCAGGCTGGGGGACCTGCACCCACAATGCCTGGCTTTAACCAAATTAATCTTTGGTTTCATACAACATCTTGACTCGCACAGCTGCACCCTCCCTAGATCTTATTCATTAACTATTCTGTTCTTTCCTTCACAAACATTTACCACCTGTAGATAAATTTCTATAGGTATCTGTCAATATCTTTGCCTTTAAAGATTGTGGTTTGTGAAAACATCTGAGTTTGGTAGAAAACAAGTGCTGTTCAAAAATTCCAATCCCTTCTTGGTTTTTGGTGTTTTGCATCTGATACATTTATTGTCCTGCCTCATCCCTAAAAGTTTGCACAAACTTCCATACTCCTAAAAGTTTACCATGACTAGACTCACTTTTATTTTTATCGACTGTACTGAGTACTTAGTGGACACTTGCAATGGGGGAAATTATGTTTTTCAGTTTTTGAAAACTGTATTGAATTATTTTATTGACGCTTTTCCTCACTCATTTTATTTCTCTTTTTTTGAAAGTCTATAATTCAGATATTGGGACTCCTAGATGAATACACTAATTTGCTTAATTTTTTCTCTCCTCTTTTTCATCTTTTTGTCTCTTTACTTTGCTTCCTGGGAATTGTCCTCATTTACCTTCCAACACTATATTGCAGTCCTGTGCTGAGCCACACCACAGCTGAAGCAAAAGAAAAAATCAGTAATACTGATATTGTCTATTTTTAAAATTATTTTGTTCACTTGAGATTTATGCATTAATTTAAAAATATTTTATTAAAATATAATTTATTTGGATTACTGATTTGATTGTTGTACCCTTCCTTACATTTTACACTCAAAGCCTCATTTGATTCACCCTAGTCTCAACCCTGCTTAATGTTAGCTGTTGTGTATTCTTTCTTAGAGCAAAGTAAGCCTGGTGCTGGTTAAAGCCTTTTGTGTTTCATGGGTTGATTTGTTAATCCAAACCAAGGACACTACGGCTAGTATAGCAGAATTGCAATTAAAAAAATCAAACTTTAAAAATTATGAAAACAAAAATTGGAGGAAATTGATATACTTAATAAAACAGGATTTCAAAATAAACAAAAATTCTGACTTAATTAGAAACATATGAGGATACTGCCACCAAGAACTGGGTGCTATTTTCAAAACACAGACTATCCAGAGAACTAACAGTTGTTCATTTTTTTTTTTTAAGAAATTCACGTTCTTTTTTATTTATTTATTTATGACTGTGTTGAGTCTTCGTTTCTGTGCGAGGGCTTTCTCTAGTTGCGGCAAGTGGGGACCACTCTTCATCGCGGTGCGCGGGCCTCTCACCATCGCGGCCTCTCTTGCTGCAGAGCACAGGCTCCAGACGCGCAGGCTCAGTAGTTGTGGCTCACAGGCCCAGTTGCTCCGTGGCATGTGGGATCTTCCCAGACCAGGGCTCGAACCCGTGTCCCCTGCATTGGCAGGCAGATTCTCAACCACTGCGCCACCAGGGAAGCCCCAGTTGTTCATTTTTAATAATCTCTCTTTTTTTTTTTTTTTGCTTCTATCCTACCCTATCATTTATCCCCAGAATCAGAGGTATCTCATGCTGCAAATAACTAAGACTTTGGGGAATTCTGCAGTGTGAAGTCAATTATATTATTTCTTGTCTTTCCCCACTGATAGCTTAGGGTTTATTTTTCTCATGTGTTTGTTATTTACTTCTAACCCAGAGACTTCCCAGCTTGCAAAATGTTGTTGCATTGTTCTCAATTCCCAGTCTCCCCAACTTGAAAGTTTGTGTCTTGAAATGAAAACAAAATACCCTTTACTGTCATTTCATTGGAGTTTGTGGATGGAGAGAAACAGAGGTAAATGTTCAGGCTACCATCTTTATCTAAAATTTGTCTCCTTAAACGTTTATTGGGTTTATAAGATACTATAACCATTACCAGCATGAAAATGGAATGAAATGAGTCAAAATTTCTGCAAAGAGACTTAAGATGTGCAAAAAATATTCATTTTTTAGCAGAGGGGTTTTCAGCATCTTCTATGTACCAGGTGCTATACTCTTTATTGAGTGCACAATCTTTTGGGGAATATAGACATATCAAAGGGCATTGTTTATAGTCTGAAATGTGTTATACTGGAGAAAATCTCAAGGTGCTACGGGTACAACCAGAAGGAAGTTTGACCATAGCTTGGTAGTTCAGGGAAAGTCCAGAAAAGATGACATCTAAGTTGAGTCATTAAAAAAAAATGAGAACAAAGTAATGAAAGATGACAAGGAATGGAGAGGGACAGCTTCAGCTAAATGTAATAGTAACACATGTGAAATTGTGGAAAGATAAAAGAACGTGGCAATGAGGGAAGCCTCAAATAGTTCATTCAGCATATTTAGAGCAAGATATGAAAGGCAAGAAAGCCTGAGAATTGTCAAGGTACTGCCTCCAAAGTATAAGTTACCTATTCTTAACATTATTAACAATGTCCTTACCGAATTAGAATACTATATATTGACAATAGTAGTGTAAACAAGATTTAAATGGATAAATTTACTACTTGATCTGCCCAGTAGTATGCTTGGCTTTTAGGTTTATTTAGGAAGAGAATAATATTTATAATATATACACTCTCGATGTAAGAAAGTTAAAATTATGCAACTCATGAAGAAAACATGACAAGCAAACAAATGCCAAGGGAAACTATTTTACTTTTTTGTGGAACTGATTGTAAGATACATAATTGTGTTAGAAAAAAATACTGGGAGCACGAGTTGATTCTTGACCTTCCATTAAGTTACTAAGGTTAGAATCTTAACAAAGCTTTTTAAGAAACTGATGTTACCTTTCATTCCAGTGAGCATCTCTCAGAGCTTTAAATTTATCATCACGGAACATACAGTCAACAAAAGGAATTAGCAGCAAATACAATTTTTTAAAAAGTCATGGTTTTCAGAAAATTAAAAAGCATATTTATGCTCAGGTACTAATGCTTTGTCTCTGTTACTTACTGTTAGAAAACAAAATGACTAAGAGCTCATATTTCCAAAGGGCTTAACTGTATCTTAATTGCCACAATCCTAATGCACTGCTAAAAATGACATTTCAACCTAATTGTTTTCTGCCAAGAAATTGTCCCCTGTATGTCTTTGTTTGTGTATTCGATTAATTAATGCTTCCCTGTCCTATTAAAACGATTAATATAATGGAGATTTTGACATGTACTTTTTAAATTAAAGGGCATGGGAGTCATAGTCTAACGTACTCAAGGTAAGTATAATTGCATTGGGAGTACACATGCAAGAACAAGAACATAGGCTAAATAGTTATTTTTCCTTCTCTGCATATAATCATAAAAGGAGGTCTATTCTCCCAAAAGAATATTTCGGTGTTTATTTTAACATGAATGTTAGTTATTCAGACTATTCTCTTCTCACTTTTCCATTATGCAAGTAAACACTCACTCATTTACTCTTGAGAATATTTTATTCATGGGGCAGTGACACCCAAATTGAAACCAACCTTTTTTTTTTTTTCCTAAGCTAGAAGAAAACACAAAGATATGTATTTTTCCATTATGAATTATGATCATTTTATAATTGAAAAGATGATGGATCTGAAGATTTAGGAAGCTGGTTAAGGATATTATTACATTGATATTTTCCATTTTCCTATTAGCAGTAAATTTCTGAAACCCTTATTTCTTTCTTTCAGTTTTGGATATCTCCACAAGGGCCTTACATAAGTAGTTTGAAGAACAAAGAGCATTGATATTCTAGACCTTAACAATATTTGTGTTTTGGGACTAGTTTTTGGCTTCTCACAGTATTAATTTTTTGATATGTAAAATGGAACATTGACCACTAATGTCCCTATTAGTTGCAAATTTCTACATATGGCTTTTAATTATTTACTCAGGACTTAAAGTCTCTCATTTAAATATTATATGCATATCCTGATTTAATTTTTATCTTGTAGGCTTTCAAATTCTTTTCTACGTAAAATAAATGTATGAGCAGTATTTTTATTCAATTACTTGGGAGACATTTTAATAAATATATTCATTTATATTTATTATTTATTATAATACTAATTCAGTTTCAGTAAATGATTATTTAATATTTACTTAATAGGATAAAAAAATTGTAGACAAACAAAGTAGATATCAAGACAAAGAGTATTATCAGGCATCAAAGAAATATTTCCCAGTGATAAAAGGGTCAATTCATTGAGAAGACATAAAGAACCTAATTATACGTGTACTTAAGAGCACAATTTTGAAATACATGAGACAAAAACTGGCAGAATTGAAGAAAGAATCTACACTTTTGTATGGAGATTTTAACACTGCTTTGGTAAATGAAAGCAAGAAGACAAGAAAAACAGTGAACAAAATTATCAACTTACATTAACTAATTGATATTTATAGAGTACTATTTCCCAAACTGTGGGATACATATTCTTTTCAGTACACAGAGCATTCATCATATAGTGGGCTATAAAAAACTCCCAATAAATTTTAATCAATTAAATAATGTACAGTATACTATTTTAACACAAAGCTATTAATTAGGAACCAATTAAAAAATAGGCAGAAAATCTCGAAATAATTAGAAATTAAAGATTAAACTTGTAAATAATCCATGGCTCAAAGAATAAAATACAAAGGAATTTGGATATCATTTCAAACTGTACAATAATGAAAGCAGACCTTGCCAAAAATTGTGTAATAGTTTAAGCAGCATGTGGAGAAATTTTGATAAGTTTAAATTATTCTATTAGTGAAGAACTGAAGTACAAAAATAATAATCTTCTACCTTTAGAAGATGGAAAATAAATATCTATTTAAAATTCAAAAAGATTAGAAGAAAGGAAAATTAATAATATTGATAAATTTGAAAATCAAAAAATATTAAAAAATCAACAAAATTTTAAAAATTTGAAAAGATTACTAAAATTATTATATCCTTAGCTATGTTTGTGGAAAACAAAGAAGGTAAATTCAAAATACCAATATCAAGAATGAGGTGAACAGTGCTACAGATCCAACCAACAATACAATTTCATAATATTTCATAATAGTATTTTATGAATAATTTTATGTAAATAGATACAATAATTTAGAAACAATAGACAAATTTTCTGAACAACATAAATTGCCATAACTGACATAAGGTAATAAAGATAAACTGAATATCCCTTTATCTATTGAGGAAATTATATTTACAATTCAAAACTTTTCCATAAAGAAAATTCCAGGCTATTTAAAGAGCTACTAAGATAACTCTTTAAGTAGCTATTCTAGTGAATCTTATCAATTACTTGAAGAAGAAATACGACACAAACTTAGAAAATTGAGGAAAGTAATCCTTTCAAAGCTTATTTTATGCCTTGAAACCAAATGAGATAAAGACCTGAAAGGAAAGAAAATTACAGTCCAACATTTTTCATAAACATAAACACAAAAATTTTTAAGACAATATTAGCAAATCATATCCAGTCACATATATGAAGGATGTTACATGATGACCAAGTGGAATATATTCCAGGAATGCATGGTTGGTTTAGCATTCAGAAATTAATCAATGCAATTTGCCATATATATATATTATAGAGAAGAAAAATAATAAGATCATCACAAAAGATGCAGAAAAATATTATTTGAAATCCAGGGCTCATTAATGATAAAAACTTTTAAACTCCTAGGCATAGAGTAGAACTCTCTCAATCCCATTAAGAATATATGTGAAAACTAAAATAATACTTTCAGTATTTCTCTCCTACCATTGGGAATATTACAAGAGAATCGGTTCTCACCATTTCTATTGAACATTGTAATGGAAGTCCTAGCTAGTGAAATTGGACAAAGAGAAATGAAAATACAAATGTTGGCATGGAAACCTTAATATTAGATAATATGCCTGTGTATATAGAAAAGCCTACAGAATTTACAAGTAGCTACTTAGAGTAATAAGTACAATAAATTTAGCAAGCTCACAGGATAAAATATTGGTATAAAAACTGCATTTCTCTATACTTACAATGAGAAATAAACACTTTAAAATGTTTCCATTAATGATAGCATCAACAAATATTAAATAAGAATAAATCTAACAAAATATGTGTGGGATCTCTATTATAAAAACTATGAATTGCCTCAGAGAGAAAGAAAATAAGACCTAAGTAAAAGGAGAGCTATGCTTTATAAATAAGAAGACTCCTTATTTTTAAGATGCCAATTTTTCCTGATTTGTTAGCTTTAATACAATTTCAGTCAAAATATCATAAGAATCTTAACTAGTTCTAAGATGAAATGGAAAAGGATCTGGAATAGTCAAAATAATCTTGGAAATGGAGACATTTGATAGAGTTACACTAACTTATTTCAAAACTTGCTCTTAATATGTAGTAACAGACAGATATCTCAATAGCATACTTTAAGAATTTAATAATACACAAAAAGACCAATAGAACAATAAAATATCTCACACAGATATTTTCAATTAATTTTGGAACAAGGCCTTAGTCAACTCAATGAGGAAGGAAGGTATTTATGAAATGATGCTGGAATTAAATGGATATTTGTACTTAAAAATTATTGTTGATCCCTACTTTGCCAATACACAAAAATTATTTAGCTTGTTCATAGAACAAAATGTAAAGCTGGAGGTAAAAAGATTCTAGAAGAAACTATAGAGGGACCTTCAAGATGGCAGAGGAGTAAGAGGTGGAGATCACCTTCCTTCATACAAATACATCAAAAATACATCTACATGTGGAACAACTCCTACAGAACACCTACTGAACGCTGGCAGAAGACTTCAGACATCCCGAAAGGCAAGAAACTCCCCACATACCCAGGTAGGGCAAAAGAAAAAAGAAAAAACAGAGACAAAAGAATAGGGATGGGACCTGTACCTCTGGGAGGGAGCTGTGAAGGAGGAAAAGTTTCCACACACTGGGAAGCCCCTTCACTGGCGGAGACAGGGGGTGGGCTAGGGGGTGAAGCTTCGGAGCCACGGAGGAGAGCGTAGCAACAGGGGTGCAGAGGGCAAAGCGGAGAGATTCCCGCAAAGAGGATTGCTGCCAACCAGCTCTCACCAGCCTGAGAGGCTTGTCTGCTCACCCGCCTGGGCGGGTATGGGCTGAGAGCTGAAGCTTGGGCTTCACTGGTCAGACCCCAGGGAGAGGACTGGGGTTGGCTGCGTGAACACAGCCTGAAGGGGGCTAGTGCACCACAGCTAGCCAGGAGGGAGTCCGGGAAAAAGTCTGGACCTGCCTAAGAGGCAAGAGACCATTATTTTGGGTTGCGCAAGGAGAGGGGATTTGGAGCACCGCCTAACGAGCTCCAGAGACGAGCGCAAGCCGCAGCTATCAGTGCAGACACCAGAGATGGGCAAGAAACACTAAAGCTGCTGCTGTAGCCACCAAGAAGCCTGTGTGCAAGCAGAGGTCACTGTCCACACCTCCCCTCCTGGGAGCCTGTGCAGCCCGCCACGGCCAGGCTCCCGTGATCCAGGGACAACTTCCCCGGGAGAACGCACGGCGTGCCTCAGGCTGGTGGAACGTCACACAGGCCTCTGCCACCGCAGGCTCGCCCTGCATTCCATACTCCTGCCTCCCCCTGGCCTGAGTGAGCCACAGCCCCCTAATCAGCTGCTATTTTGACCCCTTCCTGTTTGGGCAGGGAACAGATGCCCTCAGGTGACCTACAGGCAGAGGCAGAGTCAAATCCAAAGCTGAACCCCAGGAGCTGTGAGAACAAAGAAGAGAAAGGGAAATTTCTCCCAGCAGCCTCAGAAGAGAAAAAGAAAGGGACTGAAAAAATATTTGAAGAGATTAGAGTTGAAAACGTCCCTAATATGGGAAAGGAAATAGTCGATCAAGTCCAGGAAGCACAGAGAGTCCCATACAGGATAAATCCAAAGAGAAACATGCCAAGGAACATATTAATCAAACTATCAAAAATTAAATACAAAGGAAAAAGTATAAAAGCAGCAAGGGAAAAGCAACAAATAACATACAAGGGAATCCCCATAAGGTTAACAGCTGATCTTTCAGCAGATACCCTGAAAGCCAGAAGGGAGTGGCAGGACATATTTAAAGTGATGAAAGGGAAAAACCTACAACCAAGATTACTTTATCCATCAAGGATCTCATTCGGATTCAGTGGAGAAATTAAAACATTTACAGAGAAGCAAAAGCTAAGAAAATTCAGCACCACCAAACCAGCTTTATAACAAATGCTAAAGGAACTTCTCTAGGTAGGAAACACAAGAGAAGGAAAAGACCTAAAAAAACAAACTGAAAACAATTAAGAAAATGGTAATAGGAACATATACATCAATAACTGTCTTAAATGTAAATGAATTAAATGCTCCAACCAAAAGACATAGACTGGCTGAATGGATACAAAACAAGACCCGTACATATGCTGTTTACAAGAGACCCACTTCAGACCTAGGGACACATACGGACTGAAAGTGAGGGGATGGAAAAAGATATTCCATGCAAATGGAAATCAAAAGAAAGCTGGAGTAGCAATACTCATATCAGACAAAATAGACTTTAAAATGAAGATTTACAAGAGACAAAGAAGGACACTACATAATGATCAAGGGATCAATCCAAAAAGAAGATATAACAATTGTAAATATTGATGCACCCAACATAGGAGCACCTCAATACATAAGGCAAATGCTAACAGCCATAAAAGGGGAAATCGACAGTAACATAATAATAGTGGAGGACTTTAACACCCCACTTTCCCAAATGGACATATCATCCAAAAGGAAAATAAGTAAGGAAACACAAGCTTTAAATGATACATTAAACAAGATGGACTTAATTGGTATTTATAGGACATTCCATCCAAAAACAACAGAACACACTTTCTTCTCAAGTGCTCATGGAACATTCACCAGGATACATCATATCTTGGGTCACAAATAAAGCCTTGGTAAATTGTAAGAAAACTGAAATCATAGAAGTATATTTTCCAACCACAATGCTATGAGACTAGATATCAATTACAGGAAAAAAAACTGTAAAAAATACAAACACATGGAGGCTAAACAATACACTACTAAATAACCAAGAGATCACTGAAGAAATCAAAAAATACCTAGAAAAAAATGACAGTGAAAACATGCCGACCCAAAACCTATGGGATGCAGCAAAAGCAGTTCTAAGAGGGAAGTTTATAGCAATACAGTCTTACCTTACAAAACAAGAAACATCTCAAATAAACAACCTAACCTTACCCCTAAAACAATTAGCTAAAGAAGAACAAAATAACCATAAAGTTAGCAGAAGGAAAGAAATCATAAAGATCAGATAAGAAATAAATGAAATAGAAATGAAGGAAATGATAGCAAAGATCAATAAAACCAAAAGCTGGTTCTTTGAGAAGATAAACAAAAGTGATAAACCATTAGCCAGACTCATCAAGAAAAAAAGGGAGAAGACTCAAATCAATAGAATTATTATGAAAAAGGAGAAGTAACAACTGACATGCAGAAATACAAAGGATCATGAGAGATTACTATAAGCAACTATATGCCAATAAAATGGACAACCTGGAAGAAATGGACAAATTTTTAGAAAAGTACAACCTTCCTAGACTGAACCAGGAAGAAATAGAAAGTATAAACAGACCAATCACAAGCACTGAAATTGAAACTGTGATTAAAAATCTTCCAACAAACAAAAGCCCAGGACCAGATGGCATCACAGGTGAATTCTATCAAACATTCAGAGAAGAGCTAACACCTATCCTTCTCAAACTCGTCTAAAATATAGCAGAGGAAGGAACACTCCCAAATTCATTCTACAAGACCACCATAACCCTGATACCAAAACCAGACAAAGATGTCACAAAGAAAGAAAACTACAGGCCAATATCACTGATGAACATACATGCAAAAATCCTCAACAAAATTCTAGCAAACAGAATCCAACAGCACATTAAAAAGATCATACACCATGATCAAATGGATTTATCCCAGGAATGCAAGGATTCTTCAATATATGCAAATCAATCAATGTGATACACCATATTAAAAAATTGAAGGATAAAATCCATATGATCATCTCAATAGACGCAGAAAAAGCTTTTGACAAAATTCAACACCCATTTACGATAAAAACCCTCCAGAAAGTAGGCATAGAGGGAACTTACCTCAACATAATAAAGGCCATATATGACAAACCCACAGCCAACATCGTTCTCAATGGTGAAAAACTGAAACCACTTCCACTATGATCAGGAACAAGACAAGGTTGTCCACTCTCACCACTATTATTCAACATAGTTTTGGAAGTTTTAGCCACAGCAATCAGAGAAAAAAAAGAAATAAAAGGAATCCAAATTGGAAAAGAAGTAAAGCTGTCACTGTTTGCAGATGACGTGATACTATACATAGAGAATCCTAAAGATGCTACCAGAAAACTACTAGAGCTAATCAATGGATTTGGTAATGTAGCAGGATACAATATTAATGCACAGAAATCTTTTCATTCCTATACACTAATGATTAAAACTCTGAAAGAGAATTTAAGGAATTACTCCCATTTACCATTGCAACAAAAAGAATAGAATACCTAGGAATAAACCTACCGAAGGAGACAAAAGACCTGTATGCAGAAAAGTATAAGACACTAATGAAAGAAATTAAAGATGATGCAAACAGATGGAGAGATATACCATGTTCTTGGATTGGAAGAATCAACATTGTGAAAATGACTATACTACCCAAAGCAATCTACATATTCAGTGCAATCCCTAACAAATTACCAGTGGCATTTTTCACAAAATTCGAACAAGTTTTTACAATTTGTATGGAAACACAAAAGACCCCGAATAGCCAAAGCAATCTTGAGAAAGAAAAATGGAGCTGGAGGAATCAGGCTCCTGGACTTCAGACTATACTACAAAGCTACAGTAATCAGATCAGTATGGTACTGGCACAAAAACAGAAATATAGATCGATGGAACAGGATAGAAAGCCCAGAGATAAACCCACACACATATGGTCAGCCTATCTTTGATATAGCAAGAATATACAATGGAGAAAAGACAGCCTCTTCAATAAGTGGTGCTGGGAAAACTGGACAGCTACATGTAAAAGAATGAAATTAGAACACTCCCTAACACCATACACAAAAATAAACTCAAAATGGATTAAAGACCTAAATGTAAGGCCAGACACTATAAAATTCTTAGAGGAAAACGTAGGCAGAGGTCTCTATGACACAAATCACAGCAAGATCCTTTTTGACCCACCTCCTAGAGAAATGCAAATAAAAACAAAAATAAACAAATGGAACCCAATGAAACCTAAAATCTTTTGCACAGCAAAGGAAAACATAAACCAGACAAAAATACCACCCTCAGAATGGGAGAAAATATTTGCAAACGAAGCAACTGGCAAAGGATTAATCTCCAAAATTTACAAGCAGCTCACGCAGCTCAATGACAAAACAACAAACAACCCAATCCAAAAATGGGCAGAAGACCTAAATAGACATTTCTGCAAAGAAGACATACAGATTGCCAACAAACACATGAAAAAAATGCTCAACATCATTAATCATTAGAGAATTGCAAATCAAAACTACAATGAGATATCACCTCACACCAGTCAGAATGGCCATCATGAAAAAATCTACAAACAGCAAATGCTGGAGAGGGTGTGGAGAAAGGGAACCCTCTTGCACTGTTGGTGGGAATGTAAATTGATACAGCCACTATGGAGAGCAGTATGGAGGTTCCTTAAATAACTAAAAACAGAACTACTATATGACCCAGCAATCCCAATACTGGGCACATACCCTGAGAAAACCATAATTCAAAAAGTATCATGTACCACAATGTTCATTGCAGCACTATTTACAATAGCCAGTACATGGAAGCAACCTAAATGTCCATTGACAGATGAATGGATAAAGAAGATGTGGCACATATATACAATGGAATGTTACTCAGCCATAAAAAGAAATGAAACTGAGTTATTTGCAGTGAGGTGGCTGGACCTAGAGACTGTCATACAGAGTGAAGTAAGTCAGAAAGAGAAAAATAAATACCGTATGCTAACACTTATATATGGAATCTAAAAAAATAAACAAAAATGTTTCTGGAGAACCTAGGGGCAGGACAGGAATAAAGACACTGACGTCAAGAATGGACTTGAGGACACAGGCAGGGGGAAGTGTAAGCTGGGACGAAGTGAGAGAGTAGCATTGACATATATATACTACCAAATGTAAAATAGATAGCTAGTGGGAAGAAGCTGCATAGCACATGGAGATTAGCTTGGTGCTTTGTGTTCCCCTAGAGGGGTGGGATAGGGAGGGTGGGAGGGAGTTGCAAGAGGGAGGGGATATGGGGATATATGTATACATATAGCTGATTCACTTTGTTATACAGTACAAAGTAACACACCATTGTAAAGCAATTATACTCCAATAAAGTTGTTAAAAAAAGAGAAAATATAGGAGAATAACTTTGCAATCTAGAAATATGCCAAGATTCTTAAACAGTTCATAAAATACCAAACAATAAAAGTTTGCATTTATTTTTCTTACTGTAAATGCTTTCAGAAAATGATACTGTAAATCTGCATCGAGGTAACATAGAATCATGGAAAGATCATGGCCTTAAAATAAGTATTACGCAGTAGTTAAATTAGCTTGGTAAATACTGGGTTAAATAGCAAAAAATTTATTAGTGTAATGCTTCACATTTTTAATAGATTGTTGTGGTTTTTCATATCTAAAACAGGTATTGTATATGATATTTCCCAAATTTCTTTGAAGTTATCAATTATCAATTACAAAAAAAATTATCACAAAATTCCTATTTACATCTTGCATTGTATGTGCTATAAAGAATATGTTTAGGGAAGTAATAGGTTACAGATATCTTGGCTTTTTGGTCATCAAGGTCTAATTAAACTTTTTTTTTTGGAAAAATGAACTTATTTACAAAATGGAAGTAGAGTCAAAGATGTAGAAAACAAACTTATGGTTTCCAGGGAGTAAGGGGGGGAGGGATAAATTGGGAGACTGGGATGTTTATATAGACAGTACTAAATATAAAATAGATAACTAATAAGGACCTACTGTATAGAACAGGGAACTCTACTTAATACTCTGTAATGGCCTAAATGGCAAAAGAATCTAAAAAAAGAGTGGATATATGTATATGTATAATGGGTTCACAAGTCATCATTCTTATGAGTTTTTCCTCAAGTGTGTCTCTGAAAGATATGCCCTTCATCTGATATTTTATTTCATGTTTCCTTGCTTTATCAGTTTATTGAGTATTTGCTGAAGTGACCAGTAGTTTCCATACATAATGACACTGACTCTTCCTCTAATCTATTTTTAAAATAAAGCCAGATTAAGTGATACACATTTACTATGCACACATGCACACACACATATACACACACACCCCGACACACATGTGTGTGTGTGGCATGTATGCACGTATGCAAATATATAGCACATACAAAAGGGAGATCTTATAATACGTAATGCCAGATTTTTCTGTGTAAACCATCATTCAAAATAACCACATTCTTCTTTTTTAGGCTTCTAAAATAAGAAGAGATTGAACATATTCTAGGGACTTAGCTACATGCCAACAAAATCCCTATTTCTTAAACTAGAATTAAATCTTCGACACTCTTGTCCTAATCTATTTTCAAATATAACTTCCATCCAAAGCAGCTACCAAACATAACATAATATATCCTCCTACATTTATTTGATATACCTGTTGAAATGAGCAACTAATTCTTACTAAACACCTTCTTCATGCCTTTTCTTATGCTATTCCCTGTGCCAAGAATTCCTTCAGCTTTCTTCAAAGATTAGTGTCAAATTAACCTCTGCAGTATGCTGTTGCTATTTCCCTCAGCTAAAAATGAACTGTAGTTCTGCTAAATGCCATCAACATTTTCAACTTCTGCTCTACAGTTAAAGCTCTACTTCAACTTTTTAAAAGTATATATTGAATTTTCTTACTATATATTGATCCCATGAGGTGAGAGTTAACCATTTACAATAATAAATCTCCTATAGACTTTTGCACAGTTTCATACATAGCTCTCAATAAACACTTGTAAAATAACTGGTTGTTTTTAAAAATCATAGATATTTTTGTTTTTCTTTAAACTATTTCAAAAGATATCCATGGAAAATTTCATAATTACTCTAAGACAATACTACTTACAGATTCCATGGCACTTAATATCTAATAGGTATTGGTAGGGTTCAGTTGTTTTGTGGAGAAGCTACTGTGTGAAGCTTGCTGACTTCTCTGTTTGTATCTGATATTTGTAATTATTTTGTTAAATTAACCAGTAATTATATAACTTTTTGTACTATATATTTAATACATACTTTATATTTCTTATACTCTTAGTTATGGAATTATTTTGTTTTAATTATCTGATTTCATGCACTCAACAAATTTTATTGACTATTTATTATATACTAGGCACTATGCTAGGCACTGAAATTGTGCTTAAGTTTTGTATAACAGACAAAATATAAACAGGTAAATTATAGTCTTTCTCTTTATATATAGTATATTATTTATATAATTAATATTTATAAAATATAGGTAAAATACTTAAATATTATGGCAAATGCTATGAGATCAAAGAAGTCTGTGAGAGATCAAGACTAGATTAGACAACTAGAAAATACTTTTTAGAAGAGGTGATATTTAATCTATTTAAGCAGAGTCTGAAATGTGGGGATTTACTCACCATGTAAAGAAAAGAGAAAAAAAATGGCTGTTATTGAAAAGACAAGAAATAACAAATGTTGTAGAGGATGTGGAAAAAGGGAACCCTCATACACTGTTGATGGGACTGTAAAATGGTGTAGCCACTATGGAAAATAGTTATGGAGATTCCTCAAAAAATTATGAATAGAACCACAATATGACCCAGCTATTAAACTTCTGGGTATTTACCTGAAGAACATGAAAATACTAATTCAAAAAGATATATGTACCCTTATGTTCACTGCAGCATTATTTACAATAGCCAAGATGTGGAAACAACCTAAGTGTCCATCAATAAAAGAATGGATAAAGATGTGGTGTATTTATGCAATGGAATACTACTCAGCCATAAAAAGAATGAAATCCTGCCATTTGTGACAACATGGATGGACCTTAAAAGAATAATGCTAAGTGAAATAAGTCAGATGGAAAAATACAAATACCTTAAGATTTCACTCATACGTAAAATCTAAAAAAACAAAACTAACCAATAAAAATAAACTTATAGATAGAGATAAGATTAGTGATTACCTAAGTAGAAGGGATTTGGGAGTGGGCAAAATAAGTGAAGGGGGTCAACTGTATGCAGTTGGATGGTAGTTAGACTTGTGGTGGTAATCTCTCTTTGGTGTATACAGATGTTAAATTATAATGCTGTACACCTTAAACTTATAAAAGAACAGAGGAAAAATTCATGAGGGATATAAAAAACTGTTTAAAAGTACCATTATAATCTACGCAACAAAATACTTGTTAAATCCTTTGTCTCTAACAAAATGGTTCATTTTATTCCATTTTATTCCATAAATGGTTCATGTTATTTTCATTCTGAAAATAACGTGAATTTAGTCTGTATTTATAAAAGATTTTTCTTAAAAAAAAAAAGAAATTAAAGCCTTCCCTGGTGGCGCAGTGGTTGAGAATCTGCCTGCCAATGCAGGGGACACGGGTTCGAGTCCTGGTCTGGGAAGATCCCACCTGCCGCGGAGCAACTAAGCCCGTGTGCCACAACTACTGAGCCTGCGCGTCTGGAGCCTGTGCTCCGCAACAAGAGAGGCCGCGATAGTGAGAGGCCCGCGCACCGCGATGAAGAGTGTCCCCCGCTTGCTGCAACTAGAGAAAAGCCCTCGCACAGAAACGAAGACCCAACACAGCCAAAAATAAATAAATAAATAAATACATAAATACATAAATAAATGAAATTCTTAAAAAAAAAAAGAAATTAAGAAAATACCTTGTAGTGAGGTATATAATAGGTTTAAAGAAAGATATGGAAAATTCAAAGTTTATGCATTTTTTATTGTCTATAGCAAAAAACAAAATTGGAATGGAGAGAAGAGGGCAGAAATATGCCTAATCATGTGTACTTTGCATAGGTATAACAGTATTTTTTTCCTAGTTTCATGAACTGCTTTTCTTTCTTTTCTTTTCAGAAAAATGCTTACTAGAATATATTGAAATCTTAAAATAATATTATTAAATATATTTATTTCACACTCCTGTTTATTAGGAGGCCTTGCAAGGTTTTAAGACGACTGTTTAATTTAAGGCTTGTGAAATGTGAAGAATATCTTATTTAAATATTGTGAATCGTGCATAAATGACTTAGTAGGTTCCTACAGTAATGCCCTAATTATGCTATAACTCATTAATAGGAAAATTCCAGTTTATGTTAAATGTTCCACATTTTCACACCTAGGATAAAATCTGAAGAATTACACCGTATAAAAATGCAGCATAGAATCATCATTTTCATCCAGTTGTAAGAGTTTTCATTTTGCTGCTTCATGAAATGATCAAGTTGTTTTGTATTGCAATACAGAATATAAGAAACAATCTTAAATTAAAAAAATAGGGAAAACCTATCAGTTTATATCGCTAATTTACCCACAGTTAAAACTGCTGTCATGCATGCTAAAGACACTTTAGAAAGATTTCACTGACTGCTTTCATTTAACTACCTCTTTGCCATTTATTGGCTTATTTTATACAAAATGGAGCACAGTTAAAAACCCAAGGGAAGATATTAGGTTTTAGTTTTATATACCCCATCACAGCAATAATAAAATGAAGAATAGGGTTTTTTTGTTTTTGTTTTTGCATTTGTTAAATATCCCACATCAAAAAAAAAATCCATATGAAAGTCTCTCAGCACAATGTTAACATATAAATAGGCATCTCTTTCTTTTATGTTCCTTTCAAATTTGAACCAGTATCTGTCTCATTTTCCAGGGTATGCCATTTTTTTTCAAAATATATAGAGTAATAAAGTAGAATTGCCACAGTAGAAAACTATATTATAAATGGGAAAACTCTTTGTTTTCTAAAGTTTTTCTTTCAGGAGACCTGTTTCAAATCAGCTCTGCATTTTTTTTGCACTATAAAGTAATGCACTTAAGTACATATCCCTTTGTTTCAATAAATAAAGGAGTCATAGAAATGCATTCATCAAGGGCTAGGCTATTATTGGGAAACATATGTATAACTACTTAATTATCAGGATAAATGACTATACTAACAGCAGAAAGGTTGATTAATTTTTTGTTACATACACCTGCATATTAATAGACAAATTTTTGTCAATCCCTTTGCTGTTGAAATGTTCCAAGAGATCATCTAACATATGTTCACGTTACCAGTCCTCTAATAGATAAAAATTCAGTAGTGAGAGGCTATATGAATCAAGCATGCACCATCCTATAGCTTAGGTCTGACGACCCCTGAATGTGACCTGCTCCCAGAGGAAACCAATTTAATGCTTCATCGCACATAGAGTAGTATGTATGAATCACAAAACCTCCAGATAAATTAATGACAGGTACATCTGAATAGGATTCCTTCTAAGTCGCTTATCTGCAGCCAGGCAAGCTTGTTTCATCCTCACTTTCAAAGATAAAGCCACATGGCATGTTGCCTTGGCAGATTCTCACAAAGCAAACAGCCCCCATCGTCCATTATTGGGGGGAAAAATTCCCTTATTATTTCAGGTACTGTGTACCGTGACAACAAATGGGATAAAGTGAACACTACCTGCCAGTGGAAAATTCATCAGTCGATACCAGGCTTTATGTCTTCTCTAACTTTCATAAGCTCTGTGCCTCTTGCTCTTTTACTTTTATTTTTGACAGTTCTGATACCCCACAGTTGTAGCCATGGCAAAGTTCAAGAATAAAACAGCAGGTTATCAAAGACAACTTATCAGAAGCCAAACAGGGAGAAGAGATGCCAACAATTAGTAAGTAACGGAAAGACGGATCTGTGACAGAACAAGGACGAAAGGTGCACCAATCTTTTATCTTTAACTGACTACTTATTCCATTTGAAAAAAAAACTCAGAGAAAAACTGAGACAATAAATATAGGCTCTAAGTACTCTGGGATATTGATCATAGAAAAGATGAAAAAATAAATTATGAACAAAATAGCATGGGAAATGTTTATTTGTAAGGGATTTTTTTAATAAATTTTATCAACCATAAATAAATTGGAATATCAAAAGTATATAAAGCTATCTGCTTTAAACTAAGTATCAGTGAATAGCACGGATATATTATCTTCTTCAAAGTTAAGTATCTACTAACTACTAGAATTCTTTAAACTGAACAATAGAACAGACATATCAATTCTTACTTTCTGCACTTCTTATGGTCTGCACTTAAACTTAATCAAGACTTTCATTATGTATCTTAATAAAGGCCACGTCTTATCACAAGGTCAGTTATATAGCATAGCAGAATTCAGTAGCACAAAATCAATAGTACTCACGTTTTAGGTTCCATAGATGGTCCTTCTCATGCAAAATCAGGGTTGTGCTTTCTGGGTGAGTCTGTGTTAAATCAAAATGACAAAAGTCTTAGTTTCCCATGCCCTGCCACTTAGAATGCATGCAAATAAACTCCCAGTTAGTCAAGGAGAAAAAAATTGCGTTAAAGAGTACTGATTTGTAAATTTGGTCCTTTCAAATGCAGATAATATTTACCCCTCCTCTTTCCCCCATATCTTTGCAAGATTTCTGCCCAATGAACTCATTACTGTAGAAGCTCAACTACGGCTATGGTCAGTTAATGAAATTCAGGTCTGGGATTAACCTCCATAAACATGTACATAGTTGGGCTTCTGGAATTGGGAGAGACAAGGGTGATGCTGGAAAGGAAAAAAAACTAAACCATATAATTTAAAGAATGATAAATTCTTACGATAGATTTAGCTAAATTAACTGCTGTCCTATATTTGAGGTGATTCATAAAATTCTTAATGTACAAAAAATGAAAGCAAAAATACTTTGAAAACATTACCAATACCATATTCAATGACACTTTGGGCAATATTAATGTAATATTAATGTAGCTACTAAGTTTACCTTCTTTGAAATTACACAGGTTTAATTAGATTAGATGTATGTCCTTTACAGCCACAATAATTTAAGCAATATTAAACACCATTTAAAATATGCAAGAAAAAATAAAATAAATATTAAAAAAATAAAATATTGCATGCTTCAGTTAGCATGCAATAAAATTATTTTTGCTCTATCCAGTTACTATGTTTATATTGAGTTATTATTTACAATGAACTTTAACATCATCAATAATTTCTTGGAAGCTTCAGTATTTGAGAACTAAAATGTTCAATTAAAACATTAACCTACTTGTGAAGTACCATATTATAATAATGTTAGTTTATTTTTATGAATTAGAAAAATATGCAAATGTAATCAGAACAATTAGTTTGAATATTTAAAAAGCCAAATGTCATGTGTGTATTTAAATTCTATAAATACAAAGTCATGTAAAAGTCCTTAATTACTACATGTCAAACTTTATTCACTGTATAATGGAGTGTTCAAATTTTCTGGTTAATTATCCATTTATTTAACAAATAGATCTTGACTAAGATGGCCTTACAATTCCCCTAGGCTTGACTAAACTTTACATAGGTTTCTTCCTGATTTTAGGCCCCTGACCTACCTTTTCTCAGAGCATTTACTTTAAACTTGCAATTATGAATTATTTTTCTGGCCCTTTGAGATATAAATCTTTTCCCAACCTCTTGCCAGTTTTACAGCACAGGAATGTCTTTCTCAAGGACTTGGGAGCCACCCTTTTGAGATGTAATCATCAAGAAAGATAGTGTCTCTATCTCCTAGCCTCTAGGTGAGGGTCCAAGCCTAATAATAGGCACTATTAACAAACCCAAATGACCTCATCACATTGACTAACTTCCCCCTAACATCTTCTAGTATTATTTTTTTTAATTAATTAATTTATTTTTGGCTGCACTGGGTCTTCGTTGCTGCACGCGTTGCTTCTCCAGTTGTGGCGAGTGGGGCCACTCTCTATTGTGGTGCTCGGGCTTCTCATTTTGGTGGCTTCTTTTGTTGTGGAGCATGGGCTGTAGGCACGTGGGCTTCAGTAGTTGTGGCTCGCAGGCTCTAGAGTGCAGGCTCAGTAGTTGTGGCGCACAGGCTTAGTTGCTCCGCGGCATGTGGGATCTTCCCGGATCAGGGCTCGAACCTGTGTCCCCTGCATTGTCAGGTGGATTCTTAACCACTGCACCACCAGGCAAGTCCTCATCTTCTAGTATTTTTTGACCAGATCAGGTCAGCTCTTAAAAATTTCCCACCATATATTTCAGCAGAGTTAAGTTCAATATCTCCCCCCTTTTGCAATAGTCTTGAATAAAGTCTTCCTTGACTGTTTAACTCCATCTGATGCAAGGTTCCTTTATGTTCTCAAGTGTTCATTATGCGCCAACACACTAGTAATTCAGTGGTAGAGAAGGTAGACACTGTACTTGCCTTAACAGAACCTATGGTCTAGTTGGGAGACAGAGACATGTAAATTGACATTTAAAATAGAAGGTGATCAATACTATGACTGTAAGAACAGAATGGGGCACCAAATAAAAGTGGAGCAGATGATAAAAAGTATAAAAGAATAAGTGTGATTGAATCTATCACTTCACATGATGAGGTATCATCCAGAGAAACTGGACAAGGGAAAATGCTCCAGGAAGAGGGTTCAGCATGTGTGAAAGCCTAGAGACAAAATAAACATTTCAGTGCAAAGAAAATAAGATTGAAATGGCTGGATTGTACACAGTGATGTGGGGGAGTGGCAGGAAATGAGGCTGAGATGTAAAAGAAAGGAGATAAGAAAAGGCACTTAATCATATAGTTGTTCACTTTTCTTTTAACAAACACGTTTACAGGGGAGGTGATATAACTTAAGTTCAATGCCAAGGGCTCTGGTGTCAGACAATCAGGCTTTGAAATCTGGCTCTATCTCTCACAAGTTGTATGAATTAGGAAAGTAGTCTAAACTCTCTTAGCCTCAGTTTCCCCATTTCATAAATGAGGAGAATAAAAATACTCACTTCATGAGGTTTTGTGAGGATTAAAAGGTAAATTCCACATAAAATATTCAGCACAAGCCTTAGGACATGAAAATGATTGATGGTGATGATGATGATGAATATGATGATGATGGAGACAATGATAGAAAGTAATCTATGATGATATTGATGATGAGGGGGCCACACAAGGGTCACAGTGAATTTTCTGAAGAAAAGAGAAACTGCTGAAGCATTTTTTTAAAAAAAATTTTACTGGAGCATAGTTGTTTTACAATATTGTGTTAGTTTCTACTGTACAGCAAAGTGAATCAGCAATACATTTACATATCCCCTCTTTTTTTGGATTTCCTTCCCATTTAGGTCACCACAGAGTATCGAGTAGAGTTCCCTGTGCTATACAGTAGGTTCTCATTAGTTATCTATTTTATACACAGTGTATATATGTGTATACACAGTAGTGTATACATGTCAATCCCAATTTCCTAATTCATCCCAACCTCCCTTTCCCCCTTGGTATCCATATGTTTGTTCTCTACGTCTGTGTCTCTATCTCTGCTTTATAAATAAGATCATCTATACCATTTTTTTCAGATTCCACATGTATGCATTAATACATGATATTTGTTTTTCTCTTTCTGACTTACTTCACTCTGTGTGACAGTCTCTAGGTCCAACCATGTCTCTACAAATGACCCAATTTCGTTCCTTTTTATGGCTGAGTAATATTCCATTGTATATATGTACCACAACTTCTTTATCCATTCCTCTGTTGATGGACATTTTGGTTGCTTCCTTGTCCTGGCTATTGTAAACAGTGCTGCAATGAACATTGGGGTGCATGTGTATTTTTGAATTATGGTTTCCTCTGGGTATATGCCCAGTAGTGGGATTTCTGGGTCATATGGTAGTTCTATTTTTAGTTTTTTAAGGAACCTCCATACTGCTCTCCATAGTGGATGTATCAATTTACATTCCCACCAACAATGCATGAGGGTGCCCTTTTCTCCACACCCTCTCCAGCATTTATTGTTTGTGGATTTTTTGATGATGGCCATTCTGACTGGTGTGAGCTAATACCTGATTGTAGTTTTGATTTGCATTTCCCTAATAATTAGTAATGTAGAGCATCTTTTCATGTGCCTGTTGGCCATCTGTATGCCTGAACCAAGTTTAAACCAGGACCTACATTACACTAGAAAGAAAAACAGTGGGCCAGTCAGATAATAAAACTGACTTCATTAAAAATGGAGAACTATTATCAAGTTTACATTTTGAAATAGCATTCTGATTAGTTAGAAGAATGCTTTTAAAGTTGAAAAGTGAATGCTGTAATCCCTGTTTGGCTGATAAACTATGTAGTAGATGTCTTTGTGATCATCAGTTGGTATGTTTTATAAGGGGAGTTTTGTTTAATCACACAAATCAGTTGAATGGATGTCATCTCCAATATATAATGCAATAGTAATCATAAGAGAAAGAGTTAATATGTATTTTAGCATATTTGTCAGATGCTGCTTTTTGCTACTTACATGTATTAACTCATTTAATCCTAACAACAACCTTATAGACAGTATTGTTATTCTCATTTTACACATGGAAAAATTGGAGCACATAGAAGTTCAGAAATTTGCCAAATTCACACAGCATACGGAGAAGCACAGATTCAAACCAGATAGTCTGGATCCAAAACTTGTATCTTTAACCCCTGTGTGAAAAGTGCTATAATGGAGTAGTTTTTAGAGTACCTGGAGCTTAGCGAGCGCTACTATAATCTAAGAGGATATTAAGGAATCAAACAAAGAACTTTGGGGCAATAGGATAAAACACTATTTTAACAAAGTAGAAAGCACAAGAGGATAAAATTAGAGTAACTTAAAAAAGGAAAGGATATATCAGATAGATTTTAATGAATGAACTGGATATTTGTCTCCTTGATAACCAAACATAGACTACTTTACAGAAAAATCTGTAATGGTATTTATTTTTCCCTTTCCTCCCAATTAGATATAATTAACTAGATATGATTACTCCATTTCCTAAATGCCCTTGTATTTGCTAAGCATATATAAAAATATGTTTATCCATCTCAAATAAATCTGCAATCAGCAACATTCTGATGGATTTCTATTATTCTTAAATAGAAATCTAAAATTCAGACTCCTTCCCATGGCCTCTCTGATTATATTCTTTCCTGCTGTGTATACACACACACACACACACACACACACACACACACAGAGTACATGCCATTATCCAAGATACTCCTGGCATAATAGTTTTTGCTCTCCTCAAACACAAAAGGGTTCCACTGTTTCTTGGCTGGTATAATCTTCACCCAAATCTTACATTACCAGATCTATCTCACATGTTTGTTTGTCCACTTTCTACCCCATTTTAGAATATCCTTTAAGAGATATATGGTGCCTTTTTTTAGGGATGATAATTATTCTTTGCTAAAGACATTTCTTTTTTGGTTGAGAGAACTGTACCTGCTGTCTCACTCCTGGCCCTGCTACACTCCCCACCTCCTTTGACACTATCTGATGGTAATGAGTATCTCTCTTTCCTAGCAAGTGTCATAGATTCCATTTTACATGTGTTTCTATTATTATTGGTAAAATGATTACCAGTTTTAGGTCCCACAAAGAGCAGAGGCCCTGTTTGCTTTTATATTATAATACATCCTGTAGGAAATCAGAATATACCACCCCAACATATGCCACTTTTGAATATGGATTACTTTGAGCTGAAGGTAATTGAGAATCAACAGATTCAGAAAGAAGCCTTCTCAGGACTTCCCTTATGTGACTAAAAGCAGAAACTTCAGAGAAATGAGGACTGCCCTAAATCCTTTCGCTGGGAGATTTTATGGCCTTAAAGAAGATGGAGAATCAACACTAAGTCTTCACCAAAACAAACAAACAAACACAAACCCACAAAACAAACAAAAAAGCTTACTAAAATAGGCTTTACTTTCCATTAGTTTCCCCATATATCTACCCTCCTAGAAGCCCAAATTTCTCTTTCTTTGTCTAGTCCACAATTTATTGCCCTTTGTTAAAAATATAAGCTTCCAAGTCTAACCACTGCTTGGGGGTTCACTTCTTTTCTATGGAGGCTTCATGCATGTAAAAATAAAATAAATGAGCATATGCCTTTTATCCTTTTAATCTGTTTTTTTGTCAGTTCAATTCGAAAGTCCCAGTACTACACCTTAGAGGGTAGAGGAAAATTTTTTCTTCTGCTACTATCCGCAGCACTTAAAGCAATGCCAGACTCAATAAATACTTGATGAGTATTGATGATGAATATAATGATGATGGAGACAATGATAGAAAGTAATCTATGATGATATCGATGATGAGGGGGTTCTCATTAGTTATCTATTTTATACATAGTGTATATATGTGTATATATATGATGGGGAATGGGCAGAAAACCATGCACTTGGAGCGAGTGATTCATAGGAATCAGCAAATGAAAACTATCTACTGAAATTACCAAAGAAAGGTTGATGCAAACAGAGTGTACCATGTTCAGTGCTGTCCTTATCATCATGACTGTTTCCAGAAGTTAGATGAGGTCCAAATGCAAACAGCACAAATAATAATAACAAATACAGACAGAAAGATAGATAGATACATAGATGATATATAGATAGATAGATAGATAGACAGATAGATAGATAGATGGTTCGAATGAGATCGAGATGAGAAGTCCAGGGCTGCTTTGGCAGCTTTGTGGTCATCAAAGACCCAGGAGCCCTTCTGATTTTCCACTCTAAGCAAATGACTTCCACCTTTAAGGCATTTGGAATCTTGTTACAGCAGAAAAGCTGAAAATTTTCTGGAAGCAGAAAATAGGGAGGGAAGAATGCAAAAAGACACATATACTAGCTTTAGTAGGACTCTGAAAAAGAGCTATTCTAGAAACTGACCTAAACTTCAGCTTATATCTTATTGGAAACACCTTTCAAAACTGAAACTGAAATGTAGATATATAGATAATTCTATTGCCACCTTAAACAATGAAATGATCCATTAGTAAGGTAAATGGAAGAAATATAAACAATTTTTCTTTTCTCTTATGAAAAGTATCCATTTTTAACTTTTTAAGCATTTTGCATCATAAAACTGTGTTTGTTTTGGTTTGTTTTTACTGAAGGAAGTAAGTCTTGGCAAAATAATTTTTATTACATATTTTCCTTTAAACTTACTGAGCCAAAACAGTAAAAAAGGGAATCTCAGGATTAAAACTGGACTCATGGTTTGAAATATCAAGAACTGTGAATTTATAATGGCAAGCACAAAGACAAACTTCAAGTGCATTCCAGATATATACATGAAGATGCAAGATTTTCTCTTATAATCTGTCTACTTTCAAATACATCCCCATCAGCAACCTGATGAAACTTCAACATCTTATCTCCAGTCCTTCACTATCCTCTTTTCAACTCTAATGAAGCTTCATTCCATCATTTCTTAATGTTAAAGCTACTGAAGCTAAGCCATAGCTGAAGGAAGGCATTCTTCTTTGTCTTTTGAATGTGTTTCTTATGTGTCTGTGTGCTTACATTTGAGTTGAATGCCTGCTGTTTTCGTTATGTATTTATTTATTTCTTTAATTGGAGTACAGTTGCTCTACAATGTTGTATTAGTTTCTGCTGTACAATGAAGTGAATCAGCTATATGTATACATATATCCCCTCCCTCTTGGACCTCCCCCCAGTCTCCCCCATCCTACCCATCTAAGTCATCACAGAGCACCGAGCTCAGCTCCCTGTGCTATACAGCAGGTTCCCACTAGCTAGCTATTTTACACAAAGGTAGTGTATATATGTCAATCCTAATCTCCCAATTCGTTTCACCCTCCACCCCCCCCCCCATTTCCACGTGTCCTCTTCTTTTTACACCAAACAAGGAATCCATGCAGTGATGACCTGAATTGGGAGAAGTTTGGCAGCTCTACCATTTCTTCATTCTACTCCTTTGCTAAACTTTCCTGTTACTTGTTCTATGTTGAAAACAGAATTATCTGCCAGAATAAAATGAGGATTGCAGATTCCCTAATTTATCCTCTATTCCCTCTTTTCCCCAACGATAGCCTGAATTTCAAAGACAATCTCTTCATGAAAATCAAATAGATAGGGTAAAAAAGTCAAGGAAATAACCATTTAAGGATATGGGTTCTCTCACCAAACTTGAGAAGAAGTTGTTCTGTTCAAAGAATAGAAGTGAATATAATTTGAAATGAAATTATATTTGTACTCTTACTTTTAAACTCATTTTAGAGTTTTATTTTAAACTTATTTTGATTCTCAAAAGAGAATTTGTTTTTTTTTTGTTTTTTTTTTAAATGTCTGAAACATTTATATTAACATATTTCCATACATATTTCCATACAAATACAAATATAAGATTTTTAGAAATTTCATGTAATGTCTGAAACATTTATATTAACATATTTCCATACGAGAATTTGTTTTTAATTGATTAGGTAAGGTCCTGAAGAACTAAAAGACTATTTTTTTTTTTTTTTACTCCTTGAAAGTTTTGCTCTTCTGAAGAAAAAAGCTTACCTGTGCCTGCCCCCACTCCCCCAAAATGAACTGACTTCTGAAAAGTAGACTTTAAAAATTTTTGCCAAACATTGTTAAAATATAGAGTTAAATAAAATTAAATTTTTGTCTCTACTATTTCTTGTTAGCACTTTAGAAATATCAGACAGGTTCCAATTGATTGTACCTTATACACATTGAATAGAGACTACATAGGTGTGTTTAAAAATCCCTAAAATACAAAGGACTTAATTGAGAAAATGTCACCTCTTTTAAGTGTTAAATAGCCAGCAATAAAGCTGTCTCTTTCCTCAGTGTGTGTGTCTGTGTAAGGGTAATGGTGGGATGAGTTCTAAAGTACCAAACATAAGATTTCCCAAGGGAAGGCTGCTGCCCATTGGATTAGTTATGTGACATCTTTGGCTATCAAATAACAGCTTGCTTCTATTTAGTTTGTGACTATTGGGATAACTATTTACAGGTGCATACACCTCTTTCAGCTTGTGTATATCCTATAAAAATTCCTAAGGAGAATACTAATGAAATCATTGAAGAAATATTCCATTACTTATGCATCATAACCTCAGGCATTCATTTTTTCTTTTGAAAATTTTAACCCAAAATATTTCAGACATACTAATATAATTCCCACACATACATTCAAGGTAATGTAATATACTCATTTTTAAAAAACGTTAAGAACCGACCTTAAGTTTGTGACTAACCATAAGTTTCCTTTATCCCCCCCTGCTTTATTGAGGTATAACTGACAAAAAAAACAGCATATATTTAAGATTTCCAATGTGATGTTTTGATGTACATATGCATTGTTAAATGATTACCACAATCAAGCTAATTAACATATCCATAAACTCACATAGTTATTTTTTCCTTTTGTGATGAGAACATTTAAGATCTACTCTCTTAGAAAATTTTAGGTAAACAAAAACAGTATTGTTAACTGTGGTTACCACTTGGTACATTAGATCTCCAGAACTTATTCATGCTGCTTAATGGAAAATTTGTACCTTTTGACTAATATCTCCCTATGATCCCCATTTCCTTGTAACCACCATTCTACTTTCTACTTGTATGAGTTTGATGTTTTTAGCTTCCACATATAAGTGAAATTATACAGTATTTGTCTTTTTGTGCCTAGCTTATTTTACTTGTCAAAATGTCCTCCAGGTTTATATATGTTGCTGCAAATGACAGGATTTCCTACTTTTTTAAGGCTGAATAATATTTTATTGTATATTATGTCCCATTTCGTTGTGTGTGTGCATGCACACATGCACACACGCACACACATATCACATTTTTCTTTATTCATTTGTTGATGGACACAGATTGTTTCCATGTACTGGATATTGTGAATCATACTACAATCAACATGGAAGTATAGGTATCTTTTCAAGAGAATGGTTTTGTATCTTTGGGATATATACTCAGAAGTAGAATTTCTGAATCATATGCTAGCTCCATTTTTAATTTCTTAAGGAATTTTCATACTGTTTTTCATAATGACTATACCAATTTACATTCCCACCAACAGTGCACAAAGATTTCCTTTTTTCCTTACCTTGCCAACACTTATTATCTTTTGACTTTTTGATAATAGCCATCTTGTTGTCAAACCCAAGTTTGTGTGCCTGACACACAGTGAGGACAAACAAACTGAAACATCAGAGTTTGGGGCACAGAAAGTTTTATTGCAGGACATCAAGCAAGGAATAAGGGTAGATCATGCTCAAAAGACCCAAACTCCTTGACGGCTTCCAGAGAAGAGTTTTTAAAGGCAAAATTTATGGTGAGGTCTTGAGGGCTGCAGGGTGTGTGACTTTCTTCTGATTGGTTGGTGGTGAGGTATCAGGGTGATATCTCCAGAATCTCAGCCTTCTGGTCCCAACCAGTCTGGGGTCTACTTGTGTGTGGTCACCATGTAGTCACCATCCTCCATCTCCATATTTTGTTTTCTCTTTGTTGACTTGGGAGTTATATATTCTCTAATACTTTAGTGATTAGTAAATGGCAATTTTCAAATTGTATTCAACTAAATCTGAAGTTACTTCGGTATCTCTCCCTGCTCTAGCACATTCCAAGAACCAAAGAACCAGAAGAACCACATCTTTCATATAGGTTGGTATTAAAGTGACACCTTGCTTATAAATGTCCTGCTATTAATCAGTATGGTTGTTTTGGTTGTTGCTTTTTTCTTACTTTGTAGCCAAAGTGTTTACTAATTTATTTGCTTACCATTGCTTTGTGTTCATCTTTGTCTTTCTGGGTTAATTATTTCCAAGTAATATGGCTTTTAAATGAGGATCTTGTTATATTTTTTAGACCTTTTCTTGAAAATATCTTTATTTTGAACTCACTCTCTTCTTTTTTCCTCTTCTTCTCTTCAATACTTATTTCTGAGAATCAACTACCAATAAGGCACATGTTAGTTCCACAGCTTGCAGTGGATATAAGTGCACAAAAAATAGACAAATATATTCCCATCTTCACTGAGCTTAGCTTTAGCTGGGAAGAACATTGTGTGCTCTTAACTCCCTTCCACTAGTCAGTAAACTACCAAAGGAAAGAGAACTTCTCTCCTCTCCACTGTCTTCTTGATACAGAATTCCAGATTGATAGTCACTTTCCTTCAGACATTTGGAGAAACTGGGTTTTAAGGATTCTATTTAATGAGAAGTCAGCTGTTGTTAAATTTCTAATACCTTTTAAAATAATATATAATTTCTCTTTAATTTTCTCTTATTTTACATGTTTTTCAGTTTTATTATAATTTTTTTAGATGCGGCTCTATTGTCTTTGTTTTCTGGTCAGGATAATATTTGATTCTTCAACCTGAGAATTTATGACTTTTATCTATCCTGGGGAACTCTGTAATTATAACGTTAAATATTGCTTCTCACACATTATCTCTTTTTGGAAATTCCTTTACTTATATGTTGGCACTTCTAATTCTATTTTCTGTATTTCCTAACCATTTTTCCCCATATTTTTCTGTCCTCTATGCTGAATCTTTTAAATTCTCTAAAATCTGAATTACATTCAAATAATCTTTCTATTTAGATGTGTCTAATCTGCTGTTTAACCTATCAATTAAGGTTTTATTTTATTGACTATATATGTCTTTGCTGAAAGTTCTAGTTGATTGTTTTTCAGATGTGTTGCTTTCTCTCCAAACCAAATTGTTCTGTCATTATATGTGGGTTTTAGTTTTCCTTTTATTCCTTTAACCATTTTACGTTTCCTGATTTCATAGTCTCTTTCAAACTGGTCTATGATTTTAGAGGGTATAGTCCTTCTTCAGTTATGCTTTAATCTTACTCTACCTTTTGATTTGGACATTTTTGTTGTGAATCTTTCATAGCGTTGTATAATTGCATGAACTTGGGGGATACAGGAGTGGTCCTCTTCAGATTCATTTTGCATTTGTTTCTCTCCTGAATTTCAGGGGTTTCACTAAATGAAGACCAGTTTGTCATCACTGTTATTCATTTCATTGTTATTTTTGCTGTTGATCCGTTGGCTATGGTATATGTATGTAATTTACATGTGTGTGTGTGTGCGTGTGTGTGTATATATATATGTATATGTATATGTATGTATGTATATATATATATATATGTAAATTAGAACTCTGTGCCCAGAAAATGTTCTATTCTGGACTTTAAAAGCCCAGCTCATTCTGGAAGTACATCTGACTGTGGTATCATACCTGGCTACCAGCTTCAACTGTATCAGTTCAAAAGGTTACTGTACTAGCCACAAGTTCCTTCTCTGTTTATGACACCTGCGAATTTCCCTTTCATTTCTTCTTTTACATTCAACAATTTACTATTTAGTTTAGTTTAGTTTATTTAGTTTAAGGTAGTTTGTCCAATATGGCCAAGTATTTGTGGCAACAGTGGATGGTACAATACATATTGAATCAGAGCAACATGTTAACAGGACAAGAATTACAGATGGTTCTAAGAATAAACACTTCCTTTCTCCTTTCTGCTATAATTATAAGTTGATGATTTCCATGTTCCTTTGGAATTCACCTTACATAAAATAAACTCACATATTACCCTTTTCCAAAACACTGACAAAGTATAAAATAGAGTGTTTTATGCATTTTTGTAGTCTCATCTTACGTAATGCATTTTTTCTTGCTGATTTGAAAAATAAATACAAATGTCTGCTGTTGAATTTAAAGAGCTATCTCTTTTTAAACTTCAATAGACTCTTCATCTTTTAGATTCTTTTATGGTATTTAATTCACTTTGTGAACATAGATTTAGTATTATTTTCTCTGATCTTGGCTGGACTAGATTGCTAATCAGTATCATTTTGGATCCTTAATAGCTTCTTCTTCCTCTTCTAATTTTTGTGTCCTAACTCAAATTTTTTTTAGTGCACTATTCTTTTGTATTTACTATTTCATTTTTAGAAAACAGGAGTAGCATAAATTACATAAATTACTGCTTTATTAGAAATCAGTTGAATCAGGGCATCAATAAGAAACAGTTTCCCATTTATTCAAAAGTGATTATTGAGTGTCAACTTTGTAACATTTACTGAGCTAAAAGTGAGGTGCACTTTACAGTCAAAAGTGAGGGGGTAATGATATAGTGTATTAGATGTTAGAATAATGACACAAAACAAAAAGAACAAAAAAGCAGGACATTTCATTCAGACAGGTAGTAACAGGGAAGTCTTCCACCAGGGGGTGATAACTTGAACTCAGACTTGAAAGATAAATAGAAATTTTCAACTTGAGAAAGCAACATGTACAAAACATCAAGGAATCAGTAATTATGATGGGTAAGAAAAATGCAAGCATTTAGTATAATTAAACCAGTATAATTAAACCATATGTTATATGTGAAAACTTGTCTGGTGATGTGTTTCAATGAGCTTCCAGATGTAAGCAGTTACCAGATCTTGAATGACTTTGTTTCTACTAAGGGAGTTGAATCTTCTTTAGAAAGTAATGGAAAAGAATAGATGTGTGCTAACAAAGGAAGCAACTTGACTAGATACACAGAGTTGCAAGATCATTGTGAGGGCAGCGTAGAGTACTGAGGGCAAAATATCTATGATTCTCATCACTCAGTAAAGAAGCTCTACTGCTCCTCAGTATTTGTTTTGCTGCTTGGTTTTTTGTTTATTTGTTTTTTTTTTCTGTTTAATCTCCAAAAGTTCTCTGAGTCAATATGCATGCATAATTCCCCAGGTACATTTATTTCAGTAGTATTGATTGACTATATCCTATGACTATATCCTAGCACTAAATGCATTGTGCTAAGTCCTAGAAATACTAAGATAAATAAGACAGGTTTCCTGTTTTCTCAAACTTTACTACTTTATTGGGGAGGGCAGTCCCTTTCAATAGCGTGTCACACTGCCTTCACAAAATTATGCAAAGTTGTGTGTGTGTGAGAGAGAAAGAAAGAGAGAGAGAGAGAGACACACACACACTAGGATCTTAGAGCAGCTGTCTTAGGAAACATTTCCTGTAGGAAATAAAATTTACACTGAGACTTGCAAGATTAATAAAATTTCTAAAGGTGCTTACTCCCCTTGGGCTAGTATTAGTTACTGCTCCAGTTAAAGAGGAATAAATGTTCCAGAAGTCTGCTTCCTTTCCTTCCTGCCCTTTACCTCTACATCCTAAATCTTTATAGTCACTAAGACTCCCTGTCTACTCGTGTCATTAGGAAGGGGGAAAGCTTTAACTCAGACGTTTCTCTCACATTCTGCTTTTCATTTCCTTCCCACTCTCTCTGGTCCCTCACCATCTCTCACTTAAACTTTGGTAATTACCTCACTCCAGGACAGTCAATCTTCCATACTGCTGCTGGAGGGAGGTTTCTGAAAGATAAATTTGCTCTTATGATTCCTTTGATTAAAAAATAAATAAATAAATAAATAAAACAGAAGCATTTGGTAGTCTTCTGTTGCCTTTAGGGAGAAGTCCAAAACTCTGAGCAGGTCACAGAACATTCCTCATTCGGTGATGGTGACACCTCATCAGCGTTCCTGCTGCCTTTTCCCTTGTTTTTAAATCCTTTAAGTTTGTCTTTATAATGTGTTGTTCATGAAGCCTTGCTCTCTATTCTGAAGGTAGAATTAGACAGGACTCTGAATTATAGCACTTTTCTCTTTGTATGAAATTACTTACACATCGTTTTTCTCTACTTGACTGTGAATAATTAAAGGTGAGGAATATATTTTATTCATCTTTACATCCTCGGTACTTGGCACAGTTCCTGGTCTACTTTTTGTCATGTTGAAAGTATGCAATACAGTTTAAAGTGTATTAAATAAAAATAAATTAACCCAGAGTTGAGAACAAGACCTAGAACTTAAATAATATAATAAATCATGAAAGAAACATTCTTTTGGAAAGCAGAGATGTTAAGAATGTTTCTGTAGAATACCTCTGCACTTAAGTATTCAACGTTTGCCTTTGGGCTTCTCAAAGATACATAAGATTTTGTTTCAAGTCCATTAAATGATTTTTAGAAAACAAATTTACCAAAATATAATGAGTAGAATAAAATTTTATGTACAGTAACCATATTGTTAGGCTTTTACAAAGTGTCAGTTTAATTCAATTCAGAGTACTGAATGTTTGCAGAGCTAACCTCTTCTTTTTTTGAATTCAGAATGTATCAGTTCATGTGTTTTATTCTTTTTAATATGACATCAAGGCACTCCAGGGTACACTTTATTATTCCATTTATTCATGCCTAGGGTACATTATGAGCTACAAACCTAAAGGCTAAGTGCTTTAACCACCCAAATCATGTATTAGTGGATCAATAAAACACACCCTGGAGTATCTTAATCCTATAATATGTCTCCTACTTCTTATTAAAGGGGAAAAAAGCAATTAATATCTAACAAAACTAATACTTTAAAATCACATATTCTACTCTTACCTATTATATACAGGGTATAAATAAAAAACAATGGCAGTTTCTTGTTAGTATATTATTAGAGAAATGATGAATTATGCAGTCCATCTACTGAAAGAATAGTACATATTTCTGCTCTAAAAGTTTCTATGGATAGACAGCCCAAGTCTACATGAAGTATTTTATATTTGTAAATGTTAATTCCTTACAATCCAAAACAAAGGAGTTAGACAATGGAGTGTTGCACTTAATCAATTATGTCTGATAAACTGTGACTTGCCATTTATTTCAGATGATTTTACATTCAATTACAATAGCTTGAATTAACTGCAATTTCTTATTATAGCTTTTCCTCTGCCTTGTGCTTAGTACCAAATTTTTCTTCTGTTACTAGAGTTATCACACCCAACACATCAATTTGCATGTTGTAGATTCTCAACAAACATGCAGTTTAAGTGATGGAATAGCTATATTACTAAACAAACTCATACTACATTTTGGAAGTTATTGAATTATAAATGAAATTAAATACACATAAATACACACATATGTGATATGAATAACCAATTATCATAATAAAATTACCATAAAAGGCAAGAGAAGGCAATGGTTATTTATATAACTTCTGGTTGTCAACAGTATTTTCATATGTTAGCTCATTTAATATTCACAGAAAAACTAAACACTATGCTTTATTATACCTTTATAAATGATGAGAAGTCTGAGGCCAAGAGATATTAAGAACATTGTTCATGTTAGTAACTAATAGTACTAAGATTGAAGAGGAAGCAGATCTGGAATGTGTGTGATTACAACACCATTTTTATTTACACTGTAACATTTCTAAGCTAAATGTGTTCAACTCTTTAAACTTTGTTTAACAAAATTGACTCAGCTTTAAGGATTCAAACATCAGTCCGGGGCTGATCCTATTGTGAGCATTTATCATGATTGTACAGTGCTGGAGACCATGACAAGTGTAACAGACCAGACTAAATCTATACCATTCTTATTATATATACTTCATGTTGAATTTTTGTTTTGTTTTATTTCTTCCCCATATATAGATCAAAGAATAAATGTATAATGTTTCCGTGTATTTTCAGACTAAATATTGATTATAGGTGGAAATACCATCACAAAAGAAAATAGTATTTTTGGAAGTGATAAGAGTTCTCTATTGTGCGTGGAGTTAATGAACTATAGTAGAGCAGATCTGAATAGCTGAGAAAAATCATAGTGAGGGAGTCAATAAATAAGCTTCTTTTATGGATAATAACTACTGAACAACATCAAAGCTGTTAAAGTTACTTATTCTGCTTCCCTTCTGCCCCACTTCCACTGACCTTCTTTTTAACATCTTGTTATTAATTTATTCAGTGAAGTCTTCCATTGACAACTACTTGTTTACATAGTTGTAAATTTTATTCATGCATTCAACAAATTCAGTTTGAGTTTTTAGTAGGTCTTATCGTGTTAGGTTGTGATGACATAAAAATAAAAAACTCTATCACCCTACCATTGAGGAACTATGTCAAGATTATTCTGCTTTTTGTGGAAAAGGTAGAAAAGATATGGCAAAGAATACATATGAAAAAAATGAGAGCTGCATTAGGACCTAGTGCAGGTTTCAGTGGTGTAAAGTAAGAATAAATAGTGTGCTGAAGCCAGATTACAGAGTGCTTAAATTTCATGCGAAGTATTTGAATTTAACTCACAGATGAAGGAACTTGATCTCTGGAAGAGTGTGCTGAAAATGATGATGTGGTAAGGATAATTTTGTAACCACACATGATATAAAATATCTAGCACTCATGTGATTTTATTGTATATCTAATAGGTGCCAGCCACAGCACTATAAAGAGAACAGAGACTCCACAGTCACTTAAAGGGGATTATGTTCTCTGATGAGTTTAAATAATAACAGCAACAACAGCAGTTGCCATTTATTATATACTTACTATTAGCAAGAAGATATTTGGTTGGCTTTATATGTATTACATTCTTTACAGATATCTTACTATTTATCCCATTTTTTATATATGAGGAAATTAACCCGTCAAGCAAGTTACCAAGCTGAGATTAGAAATGAGGCATTTCTGGCTCTACAGCTCATTTTTCACCATGTACGTGCCCTTCAAGAAGAAAACGGAGCACACATTCAGATTTTGTGGAGAAGTTTTCTGTTTCATGGTACACTAGCGAAGTCTTACTACTCATAATAGTAGAAACTATAATTATTAAGGATATTAAAAATAAAACTAATTTAGTTTTGTAGGCATGAATTAATAAAGCCTCCACTGCAGATGTGATAACATTTTTAAAATTAAGACTAGTGTCTTAAGGCATTTTTAGGTTCATAGCAAAACTGAAGGGAAGGTACAGAGATTTCCCATATGCCTCCTGCCCCCCCACATTTATAGCCTCCCCTATTATCAACATCCCTGACCAGAGTGGTATGTTTGCTACAATTGATGAATTTACACTGACACAGCTCATCACCAAGTTCACAGTTGATTAGGATTCACTCTTGGTGTTGATAGATATGTTGTAGATACATATCTATCATTATGGTATCATGCAGAGTATTTTCACTGCCCCCCAAATCCTCTGTACTTCACCTATTCATTCCACACCATTCCAATTCCTGACGACCACTAATCTTTTACTGTCTCCATAATTTTGCCTTTTCCACAATGTCGTATGATTGGAATCATACAGTATATAATCCTTTCAGATTACCTTCTTTCACTTAGTAATATGCATTTAAGATTCCTCTACATCTTTTCATGGCTTGATAGCTCATTTCTTTTTTAGTGCTGAGTAATATTCTTTTGTCTGGATGTACCAAAGTTTATTTACCATTCTTCTACTGAAGGATATTTTGGTTGCTTCCAAGTTTTTGGCAATTGTGCATAAAGCTGCTATAAATAACCATGTACATGCTTTTGTGTGAACATACATTTTCAACTCATTTGAGTAAATACCAAGGAGTATTTACTGGGTATTTGCCAGATTGCATGGCAAGAGTATGTTTAGTTTGTAAGAAACCACCAGACAGTCTTCCAAAGTGACTACCATTTTACATCCCCATCAGCAATGAATGAACGTTCCTATTGCTCTACATCCTTGTTAGCATTTGGTGTTGTCAGTGTTCTAGATTTTGGCCATTCCAATAATTGTTTACAATTATACCTCAGGGATATTGTAGGTTCGATTGCAGACCACCACAATAAAGCAAATATTACAATGAAGTGAGTGATATGAATTTTTTGGTTTCCCAGTGCATAAAAATGTTATGTTTGTACTATAATGTAGCCTATTAAGTGTGCAATAGAAATATGTATAAGAAACAATGTACATAATTTAATTTAAAAATACTTTATTTTGGTACATGACTCTTTTTGAATTATGGTTTCCTCTGGGTATATGCCCAGTAGTGGGATTTCTGGGTCGTATGGTAGTTCTATTTTTAGTTTTTTAAGGAACCTCCATACTACTCTCCATAGTGGCTGTATCAATTTACATTCCCACCGACAGTGCAAGAGGGTTCCCTTTTCTGCACACCCTCTCCAGCATTTGCTGTTTGTAGATTTTTTGATGATGGCCATTCTGACCGTCCACCCATTTACTTTTAATCTATATTTGTCTTTATATTTAAAGTGGGTTTCTTATTGACAGCATATGGTTGGGTCTTATTTTTGATTCATTCTGACAATCTTGGTCTTTTAATTGGTGCATTTAGACCATTGGCTAAAGTGATTATTGATATAGTTGGATTAATATCTACCATATTCTTTATCATTTTCTGTTTTTGCCCTTGTCTTTGTTCCTATTGTTGTCTTCCACCCTTTTTCTGCCTTTTGTGATTTTAGCTGAGCATTTTATATGATTCTATTCCTTTCTTAGCAAATTGGCTATATGTCTCTTTTTTACTTTTTTTTTTTTAATGTGGTTGCCTTAGAGTTTGCAATATACATTTATAGCTAATCCAAGTTCACTTTCAAATAACCATTTCTAAACTATACCATTCATGGGTAGTATGAGCATCTTATAATAACAAAATAATCCTAATTCCTCAGTCTCACCCCTTGTATAATTGCTGTCATTCTTTTCACTTATATATAAGCATTCATAAATAAACACACACGAAAGATATATACATAAGATATTTGCATAAGCATAGATATTCAAAGACATTGTTGGTGTTATGTGTAGTAACATTTTGAACATAGACCTTCAGAAGGATGCACTGGAACTTGTAAACAAATATCTCTAGGACATGATAACTAAGGGGACAAAAATTGTATTTTTTGGTGCTAGGAATTATAATCCACTTATCTTGACAATAGTTTCCTATGTTTAGAATTCCCTACTGCCAGAATATCTCCCTTACAGTTAAAATAAATTATTTTAAGTGTTGTTTTTGTCATTCAATTATGATTTCTCATGAGTAGCATAAGGAAGAGAGTGAGTGCTGTCTTATTTCAGAGAATAAACTAATATTTCTAAGCCCCCTTTTCAAGTGCCTTGCATATGGAGACACAGAAATAGGAAATACAAAAGACTAGTGCATTTGGTGTGTTGCATTCACTACTACAGTTAATAAAAGAGACAGAATGGGGAAATTTCATGGAAGTCTATGCAAAAAATGCTGTTTTTTCATTTACTGAGCTGCAGGGAAACTCCATTTATACCACCTCAAAAATAGAAAAACATGACAGAAAAACAAGATTTGAGTAGGTGTGGTGCCTACTGGTATTAGGTTGACTATAATTGGTCTTAATAGTCCAAGCTGGTTTCTCTTTTTTCATTATAGTTATCCTGGTAAATCTGTTTCCTAAAGTTTTAGAATTTTCAGAGATGGGAGAGAAATTTGCACAAACGTAAGTTAACATTTGACAGATTTCTGTTGAATTATCATTTTGGCACTCTACAGAATCAGAATATTTGTATAACTTTATATAGTTATTTCTATTTCTATTTTCAAATTTTATTTTTTAAAATTTAAGCTAAATAATACAACCAGAAATTAACAGCAACAAACTCACATAAATCTTGAAGCAAAAAGAAAATCAAGATTGACATTAACAACGAGAACATTGCATGTTAAAATTTCTGGAATATGTTCTACTGATAGAACAATAAATATACTTCTATCAGTGTTACTTTAAAAAAAACACAAAATGTATGATGTTTTGAAGTGAGAGATATAAATGCAGATCAATGGAAAATATGAAAAGTGAATGAACACCCTCATTTATTATAAAGTTTTCATTAAATGACTGCAAATAAATTTAAAATTAAAGGAAATTGTTCTGAGATGACTATGTAATTAATTTGAAAAGTAAAATTATATCTCCATATTATATTATTCCCCTACCCCTAAATTTGTATATGATAATTTAAAAAATAAATCAGAATTGTATTTCATATTAATGTAATTTTTGAGTTAGAAAAAAGACATTTCTGTACACTGCCCTATTTCCCTGTGACTAGAACAATTTGCAAAATATACTAGGATCTAAATAAATATTTGTAGAATGACTAAATGGGAGAGGCCATACTACACATAGTAAATAGAAACAAAAATGGGTCATAAGAAAAATGGGGGAAATAACCACAAATTTAGAACTATATGATAGCTTATGAGTCTTTAAGAAACTCTTTACTAACCCAACAGGAAAAGGATAAATAGGGCATGAATAGTTAATGTGATTATCTATCTGTGGCCCCCACACACGTATTTCAGACAGTGAGAGATACCAACCCCATCGAATACGAAAGGATGATCTATACTGAGAGTGATTCAAAAGTTGCAAATAAGCACACATGTCCAAGATCATTTCCACTGTCAGATTGACAATGGTATTTTACAATGTTGACAAAATTTCTGGGAAATATATACTCTTTTTTTATTATTTATATTTTATCTTCTGGATATAAATTAACAATTTGAACCAATGTCTTAAACTTGTATGTACCATTTGACTCATTAATTCTATTTGTAAGTGAACATCCTGAGAGGCTAATTAAGAATTTGAGCAAAGCTTTTCTACAAGAATATTCATTGCTGCACTGTTAAAACTGCAGAAAACCTGGAAAAACTTTATAACCCTACAATGCAGAGGTTAAATTAGAGAAGTAACATTTTTTTTTGGCACATTTGCCCAAATAGAGTTGCATGAATATTTACATTCAGCATGGATTAGCTATAGCATCTATCTTTAAGTGAGAAAGCAAATTACATACATCTTCTATATGATCTCATTATACCTATACATAATTGTGTGTGTGTATATATATAATTGTGTATATATATAGATAGATAGATAATTGTGTGTATCTATCTATCATCTATCTATCTACGTAGAGAGAAATTGGAGGGAGGGATACAACCTTAACGTACTAACATTGGTAGAATTCATATATTTCTCTCTGCTCTTTAGCCTTTATTTTCAGATTTTTCTACAATGAATGTGTAATGTTTTTGTTAAAAGAAAAAATAAACATAATTTACTGTTTTTAGATATCTATATTCTTACCAGATTTATCCTCCCATCATTTTAAGATAAACGGTAGTAAATAATATCAGTAGGTATCTTGTGACTCAAAAGCAAGATTGCTTAGAATGGTACATGGCACCTAGTTAGCATTAAAGATTCACTGAATGAAGGAATGAAAAAACTGTTTGCTTTAAGCATTCTAGGGGTAACCTATATAATCTATATGAAATAATGGGCTTCCTTTTGTTTAAAATAGGTAAAATTAATTAAAATTATACTTTCAACCACCATGATTTAAAGCTTGCTCATTCCTACTACAATTTTCAATGATCTTATCTCTGTCATCGTATCTTTTTCCCATTCTGGCATTCTCTAATCCAGAACTTCATTTTCCCTGACTTAGCATAAGGAGTTCTTATTAAATGTACTCCTTTAACATCCCAAGGCAAATTCATAAACAAATGACTGATTCATTGCATGTAAAAACGTGTGAGGGCTCAAAGTGGGCATTTTGTAGGAGGGAATAGTGCAGTCAAGTATTATTCTAATCTTTTACTCAGTGACTTCTAAATGTGTTGGTTTCCTAGGCATTGTTGAATGGGTCAAAGACTAGAAATGAATAGACCTAGTACAATTATTTCTTACATGATTCATTTTTCTTCCTTTTTTGTGATAACACTGACTAATGTGCTATAACACTAGAACATGTTTGTCTGTTCTGTTTAATAATTCTTGACCTACATCACAATTCACATTCTTCCTGTAAAGTAGAAAATGCTAAGAAATATAGCCACTGCAGAAGGTTTCACTGATATTGGATACATTGAAAAAAACTGAAGAAATTCACCAATTTTCTGAAATGCTGTTTTATCTAACTTCTTTTTCTCTTAGTTAAAAAGACTTACTGTTTTAACAGTTTTTAACAGAAAGAACAGAACTGTTCTGCTTTGTGGAATTATTACCTAAGCAATAATTCTATGTACTTTGGAATACTGTATATAGAATTTCAGAGATGAAAATCGTTATGAATGCTAAAATAAGGCAATGGTTATGATGATTTTATTCAGCAGAAGATAAGTTCCATGAGGGCATAGATTTTTGTCTTAATCAAGGCTGTCTCTTCAGCACCTAAAATAGTAAATGGATGAAAAATCATGATGAGACTACATGTAAACATTATATCAATACTAAGTGCTAAGCCATGTATATGTATTATTTCATTTAATCCTCATGAAAACAAAATAAGGTCTGCCCTATCATTATTATTTTAGGATGAAGCTTAAAGGAGATCAAACATCTTGCCCAGATTTACAAGTTAGTATGTGAAGGGACAAGAAATCAAATATAAATTGTGAAAACCTTCTGCATTTAAGAGAATAAGATTTACTTAATTGCTCTCCTTTATCCAATTTACAGTGAAGTGTAACAAATATTTACAGATTCTCATTTCCTTTCTATATCAGCGTAATCAAGATGTCAGCCACATTAATCAGATGAACATAGAACTGGCTTCCTGTTTAATGACCAGCACTCTGGGTAGGACAGAATCTCAGCCTCCGTTTACATTTATAGCTGCTACGTGCTTCTCCGAGGGCCTCTTCCTTGCTGCTTCTCACAACCTGCTCCCCTGCCAGTATAGATAAATGTCAATGGCTCTACTCAGTCATCTGCTCTCTTTTAGACGGTTGATACGTACTGTCAATTTTTAACAGTTTTTTATCCACTTAATTTCTCTTAACCGCCTGTTCTTTTTCCCAGGTACCCCCACACTAGTCTTTCCCCATGTCTAGTAAGAAAAATATTTTGAAAATGGTATGTTACCATTTAAAATACAACTAGAGAAAATGTTTTAATGTTTTCTGTGTAGTTTCCTACAGTACTCCACAGCATGACACAACATGTCTTACACAGTAGGTGCTGAAGCAATGGAGGTGGCAGAGAGTTACATAATTTTTAACTGGCGATTGGCATGATGATCTAAAAAATTAAAATAAGAATGAAGTGAAAGTAATAATAATAAAGTAATATATTTTTCAGTTCATTTGGGCCTTTTTCATACTGAAATATTTTTCTTGAGAATAAATTCTATTCCTTCCACCTCTTAAATTATAACTTTCAAGTCCATCTGTATACTCCTTATCTGTCCTTTATTGTGAGCCCTGTTCTTGTCATGTCACGTTCATGTCACAATTAGTACAACAGACTCCTAACTAGTTGCTTATCTCAACTCCTCCCCTCCGGTTGGATCAGAGTGATTTTATAAAAAGAGAATATTAGTCTGAAGCTCTCTTGCTTAAAGTCTTGCATGGATTCCTCATCATGTAAGTTAAAATTGAATGGCTCGTGCATGGCATGTATGACTTTTCGTGATCAGAGCCATCACGTATTGCCCGTCTCACCTCTTGCTGCTCACCACTAGGCACAGTACACTCCCACCACAGGACATTACTTAAAATGTACCGTGAACTCTGTGGGGTTGGACCTGTTCATCTGCCGCTCCTCCTGCCTGTATGCCATGTCTTCTCTACTCATACCTGTCTTGCCCAGCTCCTTTCGTTCACTTGGCTAGTTCCTCCACGTGGCTGAAAATTAAATCGACCTCCTCACAGTATCTTTTTCTATCTTCCACTATGGCCTAGGTGTGCAACCTATGTGCTCTCTCCCAGTTGTGTACTAACAACACCATCACTCTTATCCATCAATACTTACTTTGGAGAATCAGCTATGTACAAAGTATTGTGCTAGTTCTAGGGACCGCAAGGGATAACGGTGGAAAACAAAGCAGACGGCTGCATGGCCTGTCCTCACAGAACGGAGTGTAGCTAGGAAGAATATTGCGTTTGCCTATTTCCTTACACTATGCAGTACACTCCTGAAGATACGGGACCTGCCTTTGATCCCTATGTTTCTAGTCACTGGCAGATAGAGATAGTGCTCACTGATGAATGAGCTTCCTGGTCCTGTGTGGAGAAGTCTCTGTCTGTTCATTCTCAGGACTTCACCATCACAGTGAAACATATTTCATTTTGAAAGATTACCTCAGGTGCACATAGTGAAACAGAATTGTATACATAGCTTATTTGTTTCCTTTGCAATTACATTGTTTCTGTTTATTTCAAAGTTTGTTCCATGTGGTGACTAAGGGCAAAAAATTATAAGAAATTGCTTAAACTCAAACAACTTAATATTTTGGACTACTATTCTCAAAGGAAAAAATCACTATGGAATAAAGTTGATAATTATTAAAAGATCTAGGTGGACCTCAGTAAAATATTACTAAAAATTGGATTACATCATTGTATATGCAAAGTGTTGATAGGAATTGTCTCTTTTTCTACTGAATTTTTAAATACATAGTACAAATATATTCATACAATGCTCAATTTAGCTATTGTGTTTGCATAGCTGACTAATTAAACATAACACTTTACATAATATTCATCTCAGAAGTCTAAACTACCAAATGATTAAAATTTTAAAGCAAGTTGTATGGATATAATTTGTCATATTTGTTCCTCATTTTATATAAATTGGCTTAAATATTGGTACAATTTTAGGAATATTACATATCTAATGTCAATATTTCAGGCACTATAGTGAGCTTCTCTCCCTTCTAACAGACTCCAATAACAAAATATAAATAGTTGTCTGAATTAATTCTTTCATGTCTTGATGAATTTCCAAATGATTATGAGTCCATAGCAATAAAAATTTTACTGCCTACTTACTTGCTAGTCCTAATCACCCCAGAGTTAATGATTGTGCATCTTTTGAATTCAAGATTCACATAAGTTAATATTCAGGGCATTCTCCTTTTTCTTACTAGTATTGCAATCCATGCATGAGTGTGTACATATATATTACTATATATATATGAATGTGTATATATATATGTACACACTCACATATGGATTGCAATAGTAGTTAGAAATATATATATATTTCACATATGTGTAATATCTATATTATTATTATCAATTTAGAATGAAATACATAATATTTATAAACACATCATATTGACTTTTTCAGTTCAAGGAATTGTGAAAATATGTTTAGGTTATGTATTTATATATTTATATTATGCATTTATAATTATTTATATTTATAAATAAATCCATGAGCTACATACAGAGAGGCAACTGAGGGAGGAAGCATAGTAAAAATCTATTTAACAAATGTTCAATGACATTATTTATAAACGTTGTCATTTGGTTATTTTATCTAAAATGTGCAATAAAATGGGAAAGTACTAAGTTAATGGGTTCAATAACAAGCCCGTTATTACTGGAGCTGTAGTGTGACTTCTGCAGCCCAAAAGATTATAGCTGAGCAAGATAAGGGGAAAGAAGTAGATCATCCATTACATTGAGCAGTTAATGATATTTATTGCATTATTTATCAAATACTGTGGATGTTATTTGTAGCTGCAAGCTTGACCTTAGCTAATCAAATTTAATGAATGTGTATATTGTAAATGCACTATAACAAAATGCCCTATTGTTTTACGAAGTAGGAACATGAACTAGTATTATGAAATTCAGTAAGAGTGTAGTTTCAAGATATTAATGTTAAGGAACTTAGGTGCAAGACAGAATAGATGCTTATAATTCAGACACGGCTGCTGAAATTTCCTTCTCCTTCAGTAATATAAACATTCAAGACATCTGTCTTAAATGATTTTTGCAAAGCATTTTTATAAATGTAGCAGGAAGACTGTAATAATAATATATTATTAAAATATTAGAGTTCTTATTCTATCATAAAAATGTGAAAAAAATCAGAAGCTTTCACCATGTTATTTATGAGTTTGTATTTAATTAGATTTGAATATATACTTTGGAGAGAAAACATAAATGTGATAAAGAAACCAATACCCACTGCATAATTTTTAATTTTATAATCCTTCTAGGAAAGGAAATATACCATGATTTCCAACATGAGAACAATTATTTCACTTTGCGTATATTTTTTAAAGATTTGGAATGAGAAGTTAGCTCATTAGGATTCTTTCTTTTCATATGAAAAGCAGTATTGGTGGCAGTGAAGCAGTATTTTAAAGCATGAATATAATTTTTTAAAGTAGTTCCTAGACATCAAATCATGAAACTAACTTTACACATGTGCCTCCTGGATTTATCAGAGAAGGAGATAATAGAAATTAAATAAGAACTGCCTCCCAGTTAAGAGATCTTTCCATTGAAACACACTGTCTATCATTGAAACTTGATGACTAATAAACTCCTTGGCTTCATTTCTAAACATGAGATTTATTTTTTCCCTCTAGTATATGGAAAGAACATGAAACTTATAAGGTGAATCTCACTGGAGCTATTGAATCTAAATATAAAATTATTATGTTTCACAACTTGTTATGTCTAATGCTGAGGATTTTTTCTCCCAAAATATGGTTGTCAAAATTCTATATTATTTCCAAATGAATGTTGCATGTGATTAATTGAATTATTATTTAGTAAATATTCACTTTTTCTCTTTTCTCTCTTAAGGTACAGTATACTTCCTCATAACAATGACGTTGGGTGTGGTCATGTGACTTGCTTTGGCCACATGAAAGAACACAAGAGCATAGAAGTCATCAGTGTGCTTGTGTAATTTGATTTGGCTTATGTCCTCCTGGGATCCTCTGTGAGAGAGCATTCACTCCATTAACAGCTGAACATTCAACCAGGCTCCAGACTCGTGAAGCAGACTCAATGAAACAGACTTGGATACAGCTGAGATCCCGGAACTATGCTCAGTTGAACCACAGAGTGATGTAGAGTCACTGAACTGATTCCAGCAGAATCCAGCAGAGCCACAGTTGACTCATAGATTTGTGAGTTTCACTGTAAGCCAGAATTGTTTTGTTTTGTTTTTTGTTTTTTTAAATACAGCATTATTGTTGCATAGTTTAGAAATACACATATGACTTTCTGGAGTATTATTGTTAAGAAACTTTTACATTTTCTTAAGTACTATAGTTAAGAAACAGATTTATTTTTAAGTTAATTAAATTCATATATTTAAGGTCTAATATTTTATATTTTATTGTTGGGTAGTGTGCTGGTAATTATAGTCTAATTTAGGCAAATATTTATGGGAAATAAATAACAATAGCAGAAATGCTTTATATTGTGATGTATAAAATCCATTTAACATTTCTAAATAAGATAACATATGTGTATTCTATCAATTCAGTCTGCAAAGAAAAATACATTTGAGGGCACACTTAAGATTGCATCAATACAGAAATAGCAAATGTTCTGGAATGCCAGTTTCAACCCAAACTTTGAATCACCACCCAATATATACGTCCAAAACAAATTTGGGACCAATATGCACAGCATTTTCCTTATATGTATTTCTTAACTGATAAACAGGTAAATGAAACCAGTTCTGCATCTTAAGAGTTTTAGTTATAAATAACAAAAATTAGTTATAGAACAAGAGATTAGAACTTTATATAAGAAAAAGAAGCTCAGAAAGACTGACATCAAACACAAAGACGTAGAACTTTTACGTGGTAAAACAAAGAGGTGATCCCAGTTCTTCTGATTCCATGACAGCTATACTATCCATGCACTAACCACATGGAATTTTTTTTTTTTAATAAATAAGCATATCTATTTTCCAGGAATAATTTAGAAGTTACAGAATGTGGGGTTGTTAAATCACTTAACAATTTTTTTCTTCTTTCTCATTTTATGAGACAATATATTCAAAATTTGTTTTCTCTGTAAAATTTCTTATAATTGGGCAACTGTCAGCAAAGACAATCTTGAGTTTTCAGGAGATTTATTTAAGAGCCTTTTTGGATGACATGAAAGACAGTTGAAGAGGGTGAAATAACTACAGTCTGAAAATATTTCAATCCAAAGAAAGAAATTTCAACATATGAGAAACCACTAGTAAACTTTTACTTGCAGAGTAAAAATTTGCTGCTTATCTTATTGGTACTGAGCATGAAACTCGGGATAATAATCATGCCAAGCTTTTCTTGCTGCTTTAACAGTAAGTGTCTAATCAGAATGTGAACAATAAAATATTCTTCTCTCTAATCTCTTTAGAGAGAAGAAATGTCATTGATTTCTGTATGAAAGAAAGTTGTGTGTGTAGCTGATAAGGTCTAGTAGCAATAGTCACTGAGCAAGTTGGTAGCTGAGTTTATTCAGTCAAAAAGTTGGCATTTATAAAGCAGCTGTGGAAAAAAGCTTATTTGGGTTCTACTCTAAGTTCTGCTACATATTAGTATATAATGAATAAGTCATCTATCCTCTTTATATCCTGGTTTTCTTACCAATAAACTGAGGATAATAATACCCTGTCTTATAGGATTGTGGTGATTATTAAATAAGATGTATCTAAAAGGTAAGCACAGGGTTTGGTACTGGAGATACCAAGACAAAAGTTATGGTCTTACAGAGGAAGAGCAAGTAATTAGGTAATTTCAGTAAGTGGTAAGTACCCTAACAGCCTAAGGAGCACAGAGTGCAACAAAAACCACAAAGGAGAATATTTAATAAAGGCAAGGTATTGAAGGAAGGCTCTTAGAGCAAATGACACTTTACCTGAGTCTTAAAGAATGTATAGGAGCTAGACATGCAAAACAGTTGATGTTGGGAAGTCAAATGGCTCACAGTCTTTGGCATATGCACTAAGTATTCAGTAAATGTTTGATTGATAAATATATTATAAATATAAATATAATAAATATAATAAATATGTGAGTGAGTGATTGAATGAACATTTTACCTGTTGAAAAAATTTCTTTTTCCTATGATAATTGTTGGAAGAAAATTATCATTGCTGGGAAAACAACCTGTATAGTATAAATAATCTTATTACTAAAAATCTAAATAAATTTGATACATAGATGATTTAAGTTTTTAAAGTTTCACTGCTATTGTGAAGTACTTCAATCCACAATTAACTGAGAAAAAATATTAGCTTATTTAAAGTATTCACATATATACACAAACATGTGAATTTAACAAAATTTAGAAGGTCAAATTTCTCAGGGAAAGCATTATTATCTTTCCAGGGTTCTGTAAATTTAAACAAAAAACATTTATTTAACTTTGTTTTTCTTATAATTACAATCACATGGTAAGTATTTTCTAAATTTGTTTGGTACAAAGGGATAAATAAATGTTCTTATTTACTCTTCAGAGGTTGCTTTGCCAAGTGTCCTTTTGTGGAAAACTATAGAATCTCATAGAAAAACTCTAAATTATTACATGTATCACCTCTCAATTACAATATATCTAACACCTGAGGTTCTTTAGGATTGGAAGAAATGCAAGAGATCATGTAGTCCAAAACCATCATTTCAGAGATGAGAAAATTAAAGTTTGGAGAGATGAAACAATAAACCACAATTAGCAAATGGAAGTTGGGACTAACGTATTTTCTTCTGTGTTATCTGTTAAAGGGGAAATACATGAGTAAATATGACATAATCAAATCATTAATTTATGTCCTTCCAGGGTATGGCAGACACTGTTGGTCACCTACCTAAGACCAATCTTCCCTTTCCCATGATAAACAATAAATGAATTTATTCTCTTGGCAACAAGAGAATAAATTCATTTATTCTCTGGATGTTCTAATTACTGGTTCTCAACAGATGGCAGTAATGTTCTTCCAGGAAGTATGAAGAATGATGTTGGCTGTCATGATTAGGTACAAGCATTTAGTGCTTAGGGATCCTGGGATCTTACACTATAAAGAATTGCCTCATGCAAAATGCCTGTGTTGCCAACTGGAAACAATGGCTAAACTAATCATGGTGATCTTGTCCCACTGTGCCAGGAATGAGCATAGGGGTGGGCATGTTACCCAGTTGAGGCCAAATGAAACATAAAATGAAGTCCGTTGTAGACTTTAGTGATTTTTCTCCCTGGAATAAAGAAAGAGGTAGTCCTGTGAAGAGAACTCATCTTTGCTCTCGGACTCCTCCGCACTGCTGTGTGCACTCTCCTCACAGCATTCAGTAGTTGGAGCTGAGCAGCCACTATGTGATGATGAGGTCACTAACGTGATAATGAAACTAACTGGATGACAGAAAAGGATGAAAACGTCGCTGAATCAATCAATGCATACCTCCGTACTTCTCAATTAACAAAGAATACATAGCCATTTGGTTATATACTGTTGGTCATGGTATCTGTCATTTGCTCTTCAAGGCATGCTGATACAATAGATATCTTGGATAAATTTGGTGTTTGGAAATAAGATATGTAAACATTGTTTAGCTATTGTTAATCCATTCTAGTGTTATTGCTTGCTTTAAAGAAGCTGTGTACTTCATTGATATCAGGCCACTGAATATTTTCCTGGCTCCTAAATATTATTAGATATCTGATTGTTATTTTATTTTTTAAGGAATATTATATGTAACGAGAGAAAATATTGTATCACTATTTAAAGGATAATGTGGGAGTACACTCATGTGTCCCTTCCTCCTCTTTTATCAGTGTTCTCCTGCCAAGAAACAGTATGTCTAAGAGCTTAAAAAAAAGAAGTAAAAAATATAATCTTTGGATGATAAATAGGGACGTTAAGTAATTTAGTAAAGTGATGTAAGATTAGAAAAAAAATAGAACATAATAAATGGCATCCAGAAAACAGAGACTCCAACTTAGTTAGATAATAAAATTTATAATTTGAGTTCTAAACAGTTTCTTTCCCACATATTAGAAAATCTTGCTAAATTTTAGAGCTGAAAAATAAGATCATTTTGGCTTATTTTTAACAATATTTTTATTACTATCATACAATTCATGGTTTATTTATCTTTCCCAATCAAGTTAAGCATTCATAAGGAAAAATGTCTTAATAGTTAAGCCAATGCACATTCAACACATTTTAAAATCATGCTTTAAAGTAAACACAGAAAAATGGAAACTAATCTATGCACCTAAGAACTGTATATTGCCCAAAAAATAAGAGTATTGGGCTGAATTATTAAGCTTAGGTTACATATTCCAAAACTATATTCAAGGAAAGCTCCTCCAGTAAAATTTGTGCCTTGTTATGCACAGTCAACCAAAGTAGCACTGAGCTCTTGTATTTTAAAGGTGTAGTGGCCTTTTGCATTTACAATTCAGTGCACAGTAACTATAATACCATAATAAGTCCTTGGTTTTCTTCCCCTTGAAATGTACAACACAGTTTTAAGGTGAGTGCCTTCACAACACAGACCCATCTGCTTTTTTCTCTGTGTGCTTGGTGGTAGTGATATATGCTTGTGGAGTGTGCTAACAATATGTCTCAAAGTTTCACAAAAATAATTAAATTGGTATCATGAGTAGATAGTTAACCAAACATGCTACAGAAAAATATTATGCAGAAATACAGTCTAATCGTAGCTTTACATATTCTAAGCTGGACACTTTTATTTAGTTAGTATAATTTCCTCTCTACTAATTTTCTTAGCCCAGATTTAAATATAAAGTAAATTATTGGGTTGTGTTTATTTGTTTCTTTTGCTGTTTTTTTCTATAGAATAATTTCTCCAGATAATAACTAGTATTAAACAACAATGTTTTTGATTCTATGATGCCTTGATATAGTAAAATGAAGAGTAAATGTAAAATGAGTAAAAGAATAAAAGAGTAAAATGTAAATCTTTATTTTCAACTCTTGGATCTAAAAAATGGATGCATTTTAGACTCATTTGGGACATATTTTTAGATATTGATGGCTAGCTCCCATTCCAAAAAATTCTAATTAATTGTTCCAGACTGAAGCATGTCTGTCATTACTTTTTAAAAGCATTCCAGGTGATTCTTATGCACTGCCAAATAGAGAACCTTTGACCAAAAACCTATTCATTTATAATCATTCACTTTTATAAATAAATACTTAGAATCAAAGAATTTGTAGCATAAAGACTTGAAGAATATCAAGTTTCACACATCTTAAAAGACTGATTTTCCATTGCATATTTTGGTGAAAGGACACTGTTGCATTTGACCACGAGCAGGAAATTGACTCTACTGGCAATTATCTAGATGCCCACCCATTATTTTGGTGAAAGGACACTGTTGCATTTGACCACCAGCAGGAAATTGACTCTACTGGCAATTATCTAGATGCCCACCCATTATTTTGGTGAAAGGACACTGTTGCATTTGACCACGAGCAGGAAATTGATTCTACTGGCAATTATCTAGATGCCCACCCATTATTTAGCTCACACTCACATTTTTACATGTTATCCATATTTTAAGTGTCTTTTCCTCAAAAGAAAACACCATAGCTGTTTGTTTCATTGGAGTATGTAGCATGCAGGAAAGCAAAAGGTGGCAGATGGGGCAGAGAGAAACAAAGCTACAGTATCATGCTACATACTTTGCTACTATGTAATTAATTATCCCTTTAGTGTAAAGGAAACTAGAATTAATTGGCTCAACTCATGAAAGATTAAAGTATATCTGTAGCAATTTATACCAGCCTTCACTATTATAATAAAAATATCTCTGTGACATTGTATTCTGTGGTTTTCCAGCAGTATCTTTGCCTACTTATTTGTGTCATTTCTGGCTAGTCTTTCCTCTCTCTCTCTTTTTTTTTACACACAGATGTTCCTTGGCATGTACTCATTAACTTGCTCTTCCTAAGCATTTTTCAAAGTGCAGTTTGAAGACCCGCTTGTACCCAAAATACCAAAACCTACGTATTTAAAAGCTTCAATCAGACATAATGAATAAAAATCCTCAAGGATTGATGGCTGTTTTAAAATTATTGTTATTATATAGATTATTATACTCGTTAATCTTTTAACACACTATTTGTGTTAGCAGTATCAAATCGCCCACTGTCATTTCTGCTTTACTCATTATAGCACTTTTCATATTATATTGAACTTATTCAAAATACAGAAGAATTTCATGGGGAGCAAGAAATGCGTTCCTTCCTCTATATCCCCAGCAACTAGCATGGTACTTTGTTCATATTAATATACGTGTACAGAATAAAGGAATGGCTCAATAAAACAATCACCTTCATGCTCATTTAAGCTCAAAAGATAAGTCAATATGTTTGCATCCAAAATTCTGTTTTAAACCATCTTTATATTTACTGTTTTCCCCAGTTTATATGCTTTTGTCTCATACCCACCTCTCTCTTGGATTTTTCCCCCTGGATAATGAGTTACTGATTAAAAGTTCATAAAGCAGCCCATGGACCAAGTCAAACCAATCCCTATATCTGGTGTCTATTTTATTTCTACTAGCAAGCACATAAAGGATGAAATAAAACTATATTTGTAGATGATATGATTATTTATGTAGAAAATACCAAGAAATCTACAAAATGTAGAACTAAAAAGTGAGTTCAGATGATGCGAGATAAACATACAGAAATAAATTATGTTTCTATATACTAGCATGTGGACACTAAAGTTAAAAATACAACACCATTGATAATAGGGGAGGTTATGCGTGTGTGGGAGCAATAGATATATGGGAAATCTTTATACCATCCACTCAATTTTGAGAGCCTTACATTTTTCTAAAAAAATAGTCTTTAATTACAAAAAAAAAATACCACTTATAACTGTTCAAAAATATTTAGGTATACGTGCAACAAGATGTGCACAGAATTTATATAATAAAAATTATACAAGACTATTGAAAGAAATAAAAAAAGATGTAAAAAAGTGGAGAGAACTACTATAATACTATTCCAAAATTGATTAGGAAAGGCAAAAGGGCCAGAATGCCTAAAGCAATTTTGAAAAAGAACAATTAGGTGGGAAAAACCAGTCTACTGATTTCAAGATTCAATGTATAGGTATTTAATATCAAAGTGTGGTATACTGGCAGAGGGATAGACATATAGACCAATGGAATAGAAGAGACAGCCCAGAAATAATCCACATAGATATATCTTACCAATTTTTTACAAAGTTGTAAAAACAATTCAATGGAGGAAAAAGTGGTTTTCAACAAATGGTTGAACAATTGGACATACGCAGTACCCCCCGCAAAAAAAATTAACTCTAACTTAAGTCTTATATCTTAAACAAAAATTAACTCTAAATGGATCATAGACTTAAATGTAAAATATGAAACTATATGAAACTTTCAGAAAAAGATATAGATGAACATATTTGGAATCGAGAATTTCTCAAAAAGTTCTTAGATTTGACACTAAAAGGATGATCCATGAAAGAAAATATTGATAAACTGGACTTAACCCAAAGTAAAAACCTTTGCTCTGTGAAATTACCTATTAAGAGGAAGAGAAGTTTGAAAGTGAAAGAAAATATGTGCAAACCACCTATTTGACAAAGAGGTAGTATCTAAAATACATAAAGGACTCTCAAAACTCAGCAGTAAAAAGCAAGCAATCCAATTAAAACATGAACCAAAGACATTAAGAGACATTTCACTGAAAGTTATATACAAATGGCAAATAAGCACATAAAAAGATGCTCAACATCATTAGCAATTAGAGAAATGCAAATTATATTACTACACTCCTATCAGAATGGCTAAAATGAAAAACAGTGACAGAACTTAATGCTGTTGAGTATACAGCAAAATTTGTCATTCATACATTGTTGGTGGGAATGTAAAATGGTACAGGCTGTCTGGAAATGTTTGGCAGTTACTTTAAAAACTAGACATGCAACTACCATACAACCAAGCAATTAAATCTTAGGCATTTAATCAGAGAAATTAAGACCTAAGTTTATAAAAACAAACAAACAAGTTCTACATGAATGCTATATCAGCTTTATTTATAATAGTTTAACCCAGGGTCCATAAATGAGCAAGTAAACAAACAAGGTACAGCTTTAATGTGGATACTTAGCAATAAAGAAGAATAAACTATTGATACATGGAACAAGCTTGTTGAATCTCCCAGGATTTTAATGCTGAATGAAAAAAGCCAAGTCCAAAAGGAAACATACTGCATTATTCAGTTTATACAACATTCTCAAAATGACAGACACACAGATGTAGAGAACAAATGTATGGACACCAAGGGGGGAAAGTGGCCGGAGGTGGTGGTGTTGTGATGAATTGGGAGATTGGGATTGACATATATACACTAATATGTATAAACTGGATAACTAATAAGAACCTGCTGCATAAAAAAATAAATAAAATAAAATTCAAAAACAAAGAACAAATTTAGTTCTAATTTATTTAATATTGTGCTTTAAAATATGTGACAGAATTTAATATCTTTATTAAAACATTTTTCTAGGGTATATAATAAAGCATCTTTTCTCAGTATTATAATTTCAGGTGTTATATACCAAATTATAACTGAAGATGCTATCTAAGATCATAAATGTTGTTAGGATATAACCAAATGGTGTAAAGAGGAAATAATTATATCACATTTGACTATTCTTATTTATTCTAAAAAATTATGAGAATATTGAGTATGCAGAGTTCAGTATTTAGGAGGAAGAAAAGAAAGTTTGGGTAAAGTTTTTATTTGCTTAAAAATGCGTACTCTATTCTGGTTCAGTTGGATTAATGTCATTTTGAAGTGGAGGTTACTAGACTTGGATATTGCTTTTTTTTTTTTTTTTAAGTTTAATCAGTTGCCATTTGGTTTAACAATCCCCTAAGGTGCAATTGGATTCAGTGTCATAAAACTGTTTATCCTGTATGAATTTGTGAATAAATCACACTCCTCACTACTCTGCAAGGTCCATTTAGTACACACTTGGTAGAAAGACAATGTTGTTCCAAGAAGATGAAGACGTATTGTAGCCTTATGTCTGCCATAAGGTTTAAACCCAACACAGAAATTTACAGCTGCTTTTTTTCTTTTTTGGAAGCACAGTGTAGTCAAGCATTAAATGTATAGTTAACAGATATCCAATAGTCACAAGAGACTTGACAACTTAAATTACTTCGTTATAATGAAGATAAATAGCAATCTAAACATGGGTACATATTGCACCCTGCAATGCAATTGACTCTAATGTGGTTGCCAGGCAACTTCCCAGGATAGATTAAAAATACTTCCTGTAATTTGATGGTAACAAGAAACACACACACACACACACACACACACACACTCACACACACACACACACACACACACTTGCAGGAATAACCAAAGCTCTTGTGTTTTAAAAAATAGTGTGACCATAAAATATATTTGAATGCATACATGGGTGACATCAAAATGAAATTGTTTTATAAAATGTATGCTTCTTGGAGTGAGCCTTTAATAGAAGTATGACCTATCATAGACTTTCAATCACTCACCATATATTTAAAGAGTGAAACCGTTTATTTTCTGGGATAAAGCAGTGTTCTTAGGGGATTTATATCACTGTTTGAAGAGATTTTAGTAGAGCAAATATTAATTAGAACAAAATGAAATAACTTTTCTTTTTAATCATTCATATAACTGGAATAAATGTAATGCTATTACACAGTAAACAGTATACACATATCTTCTTGTATATTTGAGATTTAAATTTTTTAAATTTTATTTTACATATTTATTTTTTGCTTTCCTAATTGGTCTATCATCTCTAGATTCTCTTTCTGAGATTCACATATATAGTCTATCATTGAAAGAAGAATTATAACAAATTTTGGTAGGAAGGGATATATCAGAAGTAAATTCTGTAATGTTTGACTCAGAAATATCAAGCTTATTAAACTATTTTTTCTTTTTTCCTCTTTGAAGAAGCATCTAGATTGAGCTCACTCCTTACATTGTTATTCAAAAAGATAGAACTGCAGTCCCCAAAACAAAATGCCCATCTTAGACCCTTGATTATTTTTGCTGTCTTCTAAACATTATCTAGCTATTTTTTTCAAAGTTTCAGAAACTTCTTCCAGAATGGTTTATAGTTATCTAGGCTCAGCCGTTCAATGACTTTTGCAAAGAGCAGGAAAAGATTTCAGACATTTTCATTCTAATATATTTTCCTTTGATGCCTACAAATGTGTTTGCTGGTTGGGCTGCAGCAGTGTAGTAGAGATAGCAGGACTAAGCTTATGAATAAATACGGTAAACATGTAAGAAAGCAAGTGAGAGCAAAGGATTCCACTTCATCACACTGCTTTGTAATGAACTCTAAATTCTACAATACTGTTTCCATTAAGTCACTTTTTTTCTGGAAATTAGTTAATACAAATATTAATGAAGAATAACTGTAAGTTTATTCACTGGGTCAACCAAATTTATCTAAGAAATACTATGTTCTATCAATTGTGCTAGATACTAGAAATACCAGTAACAACAACAATAATAATATGCCATGATAGAAGCAACTAAAGAATCCAAAGTCAAGAGAGTAATAATAATAATGCAAATTAGCATTTATAGAATTTTTGTGTGTTCTGAGCACTTAAGATCTTTATATGCATCACATTATTTCATCATTTAAAAAACCCTTTAAAAGTTACTCTTATTATTCCTAATTTACAGGCAAGAAAACAGGGGCATAAAAATTTTTAATTTTAAACAATACCCCAGAATGGCAGAACTATTGCATAAATTTATTTTACTTCAGAGTATATCCTGTTAGGTAATGAATTTTTAAAATGCAATAGTATAAAACATTTTAGTCATGAAATACGCCTGTTCATATTTGTGTTCAGATTGATAACTGTTTACAGTGGTGTGCAAGATGTACTGAACATCTAGAATAGAGGCAAAGAGATGGGCTATGAAGCCATTGTAATAGCCCAGATATAAGTAAGGGTATTAAACAAGTACTTTAAATAAGAATAGGGAGATTGTGGATTAACTGCAGTAATTTCACAGATAGAACTAAAATTAATGTGGGAGGTGCTGTTGAGGAAGAGGAAACAGTGAAGGATGGCTTGACTTTTCTAGTATAAAACACTGGCCAAAACACCAAGTGAAAAGGTAATAACAAGAGGCAAAGAAGATTATTCAGAGGAAAATGAATAAAATGAAATGTCGGGCCTGAAGATAGAATGCCTAATATATTTAACACAAGCCTTTGAAACTCAGGAGAGCATACATAGCTAGAAACACCAGTTTGCAAATGACAAATTGCTAGAATTATGTTCTAAATTAGGTGAGAAGGGATGAGATCTATTACCTGAGAGGTATGGATAGTAGACTGAGATGGTGTGGAAGTTCTCTTCTGAAAGTTTTTGTCAGTGGAAAAAGAGGAGGCAGCTGAAAGGTAGGAGACAGGCGAGATGTGGGACATTTGAGCAGATCAGAGATGTTATAAAATAAGCGATTTATGAGATTAATTTTTCATGAAAATGCAGTAAGACTGCGATGTCTTAGTGTGATGTCACACCAAGGGGCCCACCTAAGTTAATGCTCATGAATTGACCATGAAACCAGTCAGCAAGGGAGACGGGAGAGGGAGGGTAGGAGAGAAAGAGAGAGACAGAGAGAGAGAAACTGTTTTGTTCAGTAACTTTTATACTAACCAGAACTGCATATAATACACAGTTAATACCAGGCTTAACTGTCTCAAACAAGAAAGCATTTCAAGGAGGAAACTTTTCAAGAAAATGCTCAAGTTTACTCAAAGTTCTTTTTGTTTAATTTCTTTTACAAGTATTTAAGGAACAATTTGAATAAAGTACTGAGAAGAGAGATAGAAAAAGGAAGGTGAATAATTTGTTAGACAGTTTCCGTGCATCTAATTTAATTTTAAGAATCAAGACCTTGAACTAAATTGACTATTGTGTGAAATAAACCTGGAGATTCTAAGAATGGATTTTAATTAGCATTAGACAAATTCTCAGACCAGGAAATCATATGCATCAATCGATAGACTGCACTGAAAGATAGATTCTTGCTTTTCATTATTCCCCTCACGAACATAGTGTTTACAATATTATACTTGTTCAGCAAAATGTAGAAAGTTAATACTATTCTCATAAGAATAATTTCAAACTCAAGAGCCTCCTTTATAAAATGCTAGGCATATATTAGCTACTTTTTATTGATTTAGACAATATATGAGTTGTCAGAAAAATCCCATTTTTTAGAGCTGTAACAAGATTTCCCTAACTGTAGATGTTTTAAAACAATCATTAGTCACTTTTTTGAGCCAAAATGAATTTAGTCCATGTTGAAGATCTATAATCCTAATCATGGTGTCTTTTCTGGTTTTTCTAACTATGTACCATAATGGTTGATTGCTCAATAGGAGATTATATGTCCCGCTACAAGTGTACTTGTTATAGGGCTGTTTCACTTTGAACCAGATGGGGAGAACTGCTTATTATTAATTCAAGCCACTTTTCCCAAACTGACATTTCCCTAATTTAATCAGTAGAAGTAGTAGCTATTTGAAGCCGAATTCGGTGTAATAAGTGATTGTTCATTTTATAGGCCAAATGCCCCTTCTCCCTGCAAAGCAAATTTAACCCATAATGTGACTGAGTTCTATTTGTACTGAATCACATTGGATTTATAACAATTATCTATGGCAAGATGCATCTTGAGTTTCAATTGGCGACGCTAGACAAAGCTCAACTTTCTTCACCTTCTACCCCTACCCCAGCAACAGTAATGGACGAGTAATCTATGTGAAAATTGTAGGGAGGAAAAGAAATGGATGAGAGGCAAGGCGACACTGGGACCCCAATGAATTGTTTATTCTTCAAATCAGCAAAAATGAATTATGTCACTACATCAGCAAGTCTGAATTATAAAAGAGAGCTCAGTGACTGTAAGGTGCTCTAATTGGGGCAAATTTGGAATGGATCCTTGATGACATGGATATCAGACTGCTTTTCCTCAATTATCACTCATTCTACATTTATGGATATCCATGGTATACTAGATATTATGCTAATAACTACATATAGAAAAAAAAGCACAACATTATGCCTGCGGGGGGGGGGTGTGAGTGGAGAGAGGTGATAATTAGGTTGAGGGCATATAAACACATATGCATACAGCATATTTAAAAAGTAAGGGAATATGAGTTTGGAATGGTAGGCAAGCTCCATAATATTTAAGACCTTGATGACAATCTAAGGTTAGACTTTGTTCCCAATAGACAATGGTGAGATCATAAATAACTTAAGATTTTTACAGCCAAGGAATGATATCCTAATATTTGAATTTTAGAAAAATCATCCTGGCAAGACTGTGAGAGGATTGGTGAAGATAACACAACTTTGAGGCAGGCAATCTATTATAGTACTTAATAAAGAATAAAAGGAAAGAAAAATGGGAGAGAGGAAGTTGTGTGTGGGGGTAGAATGAATTAAATTGTGATGACAGAGAGGAGGAGATAAATTTGAGAGACACTTAGAAGTATAAATAACATGTTATAGGAATTAATACAAATAATCTGATGTTAAGATTACTGTTTGGGAATGAAGAAAACTCTGAAAGTGGATATGACTCGTTAAGTAAAAAATATAAATGTTGGAAGAAGAGGACTAAGGATTATAACTCAACTGTACCCTAACATTTAAAAGGAATTCAGAAGAGAATTTAGTATTCTTGGAAAGAATATCCAGAGATGCAAAAGAGAAACTAACAAAAGAATGAAGGTGTCAGTATGGCAAATATTTAAAATCCTACTCAAATGTGTACTGAAATGTAGCAAATGCCAATCATTAGTAATCTTTGTCATAGCAGTTTCAGTGGAGTATTGGAGGTAAAACCCCAATTGTACAAATAGGATTTGAGAAAATATAATCAGGTGAGGGTCACTCTTAAAAAATGCTAAGCCTAGGAAAGAGAATGAAACAGAATCCTATTTAGAGTGGCAAATTAGGCTCCCATAGGAAAGGCATTTTTACTTGTTTTTTTTTTTTTTGGTATTGAGGGATATGTGTACAAATGTGCATGCTAAGGGCAAAAAATCCAAAAGAGACAGAGATTGATAATGGACTAAGAGAAAATATTAACTAAACAAAGATTGCTAATCAAAGTTAGACAGATGCAAAACCAGTTGGAAGTATATCTTATTAGGAGAAAAAAACAGGTCTTCTGCTGAGTAGAAAGAAATGTGTTATAACTTTTCAGGATAAATTACCTTTGGCGTAGATGAATTTACCTTCTGAGGGTCAATTTTTTCTTTACGAATCAGTAATTGATTTCATTATGAATGAAGTTTATCTTGAAATGGTAGAGGGCTAAGAGAGAATGCTGAAGCTTTTTTGTTTTTTTCTTAACTTATTATTTTATACTGCAGTATAGTTGATTAACAATGTTGTGCTAGTTTCAGGTGTAAAGCAAAGTGGTTCAGTTATACATATACATGTATCTATTCTTTTTCAAATTCTTTTCCCATTTAGGTTGTTACATAATATTGAGCAGAGTTCCCTGTGCTATGCAGTAGGTCTTTGTTGGTTATCCATTTTAAATATAGCAGTGTGTATATGTCAATCCCAAACTCCCTAACTATTCCTCCCCCCAACCCTTCTTCCCTGGTAACCATAAGTTGTTCTCTAAGTCTGTGAGTCTGTTTCTGTTTTGTAAATAAGTTCGTTTGTATCATTTTTTTTTTTTTTTAGATTCCACATATAAGTGATACCATACGATATTTCTCTTCCTCAGTCTGACTAAACTTCACTCAGTATGACAATCTCTAGGTCCATCCATGTTGCTGCAAATGGCATTATTTCATTCTTTTTATTGGCTGAGTAATATTCCATTGTATATATGTACCACATCTTCTTTATCCATTCTTCTGTCGATGGACATTTAGGTTGCTTCCATGTGTTGGCTATTGTAAACAGCACTGCAATGAACAATGGGGTACATGTATCCTTTTGGACCATGTTTTTCTCCGGATGCATGCCTAGGAGTGGGATTTCAGGATCATATGATAGCTCTATTTTTAATTTCTTAAGAAACCTTCATGCTGTTTTCAATAGTGGCTGCACCAATTTACATTTTCACCAACAGTGCAGGAGAGTTTCCTCCTCTCCAAACCCTCTCCAGCATTTACTGTTTGTGGATTTTTTGATGATAGCCATTCTGACTGGTGTGAGGTAATATCTCATTGTAATTTTGATTTGCATTTCTCTAATAATTAGCGATGTTGAACAACTTTTCATGTGCCTCTTGGCCATCTATATGTCTTCTTTAGAGAAATGTCTATTTAGGTCTTCTGCCCATTTTTTGACTGGGTTGTTCTGATGATATTAAGCTGCATGAGCCGTTTGTAAATTTTGGAGACTATTCCTTTGTTGGTCACATCATTTGCAAATATTTTCTTCCACTCTGTGGCTTGTCTTTTCATTTTGTTTATGGTTTCCTTTGTTGTGCAGAAGATTCTGAGTTTAATTAGGTCCCATTTGTTTTTATTTCCATTTCTCTAGGAGGTAGGTTTAAAGGGATCTTGCTGTGAATTATGTCAGAGAGTGTTCTGCCTATGTTTTCCTCTGAGAGTTTTATAGTGTCCGGTGTCACATTTAGGTCTTTAATCCATTTTGAGTTTATTTTTGTGTATGCTGTTAAAGAATGTTCTAATTTCATTTTTTTACATGTAGATGTTCAGTTTCCCCAGCACCATTTATTAGACTGTCTTTCCTCCATTGTATAGTCTTGCCTCCTTTGTCATAGATTAATTGGCCATAGGTGTGTGGGTTTATTTCTGGGCTTTCTGTCCTGTTCCATTGATCTATATTTCTATTTTTGTGCCAGTACTATACTTTTTTTTTAACTTTTTATTTTATACTGGAGTATAGCCAATTAACAATGTTGTGATTGTTTCAGGTGCACAGCAAAGCGACTCAGCCATACATATACATGTATCCATTCTCCCCCGGACTCTCTTAGTACTATACTGTTTTGATGACTATAGCTTTGTATTATAGTCTGAAGTCAGGCAGCCTGATTCCTCCAGCTCTGTTTTTCTTTCTCAAGATTACTTTGGTTATTTGGGGTTTTTTGTGTCTCCATAAAAATTTTAAGATTTTTTTGTTCTAGTTCTGTGAAAAAGAATGCTGAAGGTTTTTAAAGGACTATCACAAAGACTAGAAGAGGGGCTAGCTATAATATTATGAATTATTGACAAATGACACTGATTATCCAGTTGAGGACTGACACTACACTTGGGTAGTGGCAACAGTCTTAACAGTTTAAAAATTGCCTCCAGAACTATACAGTCACATATGTGCAGAAGAAAAGAAAGCATTTTGCCAGGTTTGGGGGCAGGGAGTTTACTAAATTGGACCTTGTAGAATAACAAGAACAAAACTATGGGCATTGTTGACACAGTGCCTGATGAATAGACAAGAAAGTGTAGCCAGGGAATGGCTGTGAAAGACTAGGAGAAGGAAGGAACAAGAAACAACATGTTCAGTGTTACAGGTTGAATTGTGTCTCCCAAAAAGATATGTTAAAATGCTACCCTCTGGTACCTATGAGTGTGACCTACTTTGGGGTTTTTGCAGATGTAATCAAGGTCATTAGGGTGGGTCCTAATCCAATAACACTGGTGTCGTTATAAGAAGGAAAAATTCAGACAGAGACAACTACACTGGGAAGACTATGTGAAGATAGAGACATACAGGGAGAAGATGGCCATATGATAATGTAGGCTAAGATTGGAGCAATGCATCTACAAGCCAGGAGTACCAAGAACTGCAGGCAAACTCTAGAAAGCCAGAAGGAGCAAGGAAGGTTTCTCCCCTACAGGTTTCAGAGGAAGCATGGCCCTGCCAATGTCTTGATTTCAGACTTTTAGCCCTCAGAACTGTGAGACAATAGATTTCTGTTATTTTAAGCTACAGAATTTGTGGTATTGTTACAGTAGTATTAGAATGTTAATACACTTTTGTTATTTTCTTTGATACCTATCATCAAAAATCAGTATGGATCAATTAATTTTTAGAATGTGGAGAAAACTAGTCAGTTACATATCCATAAAATGCTGTTCATTTTATGTTTTTCATTATTTATTAGTTTATGATATATATGACAAGAATATGAATAATATGAATTGGAAAACTCCTATCTCAATCTTAAAAATCTTTTAATGCTTTCCATTAAACTACCCAATGACTATAGTGTTCTCAAATGTTGAAAGAGCCTGAGTTTTCAGTGCTCTTTCAGGCTAAACTATGCTTTGTTAAAATAAAGTAAAACTTAAATGTAAACATTTTATATATTTAAATGTTGCAAAATCTGTTGGTTGCAATGGTTTATCTGCATTTATTATCCCACACAAAGCACATGTAACTAATGATTCTATTTACCTGCTTTTATATAACACTTATTTAATTAAATTATAATTTATATAAATTGAATGACACAAAAATATTATGTGATTGAACATTTATCCTGACTTTGAATGTGGGCACTTGTACATATTTTTTGACTAATAGATGCTTGACTCTAAAAAGTATTTATTTATATGATTATATAATTTGAATGGAATATATTTATAGACAGTATTTGCAATTGGGAATTTTATTGACACAGAGAATGTATAGTGCAGAGAGGAAGAGAAATGGATTTTTTTTTTGGTAACACTTATAATGGCAATTGTGATGATGATGATAAGACCTAGGTTTTAAAGAGTGCTTACTATACCACAGAATTTACAGGATCTATCTCATTTATTTCTGAGAAACAAAAACAATGAAGTAGCTGCAATGATCATGCAGCCGCATCACAACCCAGAACTTTTACCGTCAATCTCTACACTGCTTGAGTAAATTGCATAATTATGCATTCAAAGAGTAAACATTCATTGAGCTAACTCTCTTGTCTTTTTTTGATAGAAGAAGCCATTTCAAGGGACTTTGATAAAATATTCTATGATCTTAAATTTTTTTCATTTCAAATCTACTTATAACTAATTGGAGATAGAATGAATGGTCAGAACATATGGTGTATGAGTCAGACATATAAACATAAGGCTGGGTTATGCCAGAGTGGTTGATGGACTACCTAAGTATATAACACAAAACAGACAATGAGTAATTATTCACTTTTGTAGAAAAAATGAATTAGTAAATGTATAAATTAATGCTTAGAGAATTCTGCAAGGAACTGAGCTCATCAGCAGCTGATTATAAGAAGAAGAGCTTGTAAAGAGAAACAAAGTTAAAAAACCAGTAAAGCTTCAGGTAAGATAAAGAAGAAAAAAGTATTACAAAGATTGCAAATACAACTGGGAAAAGGAAGAAAATTGAAGAAAGTTGATTGGATTTTGCCAAGAAACCATTTATGACTCTGTAAAATAATGCTGGTAGAAGGGTGAGGCCAAATCTTCTGCTGAAATGACTTTTTAGAAAAATCCCAATTTTTTCCCCACCCAGAACAATTTTCAGATCTCTCTAGCTTTGGGAGTTATTATGGTTATTGCAAAAAGGTTTATATTAGAGAACAGTAAAATATATTTTTTCAAAATATTCCACCTACTAGGTAGTGTATTTCAATCAAGTATATTCGTAGAAATCATGAGGGAAACAAAAATTATTTTTTTCATATCTCAAAACTTCATGATCTGTTATATAATTACTATCTAAATATGGGGAATTAATGTAGAATTTTATTAAATCATAGGATTTCTTATACCTAAATTAAGAAGATTTCTTTAACCTTACAGGTCTGTTAAAATTTCCTGCTGAAAGTCCTCCATCCCAAACCCAAGGGCTTAAACTCAGTAATATTATAAAGGAGCAAAAGAAACCTGGTTTTCTTTCAGCTTCTTGTGTGTGTGTGTGTGTGTGTGTGTGTGTGTGTGTGTGTACATATGCAATATAAATGTAAATACATTTAAATATATAAACTATATAATTATAAATTTACATCAACACTTTTGCAGCTCAGCCAGTTTTCCAGCTTCCTGTATCAAGGAATGAAGTAAGAGGCTTATTCTGAGTTTTGAAAGGAGACTAGAAGAGGAAAAGGGTGACATTTTAGTCTTAGGAAATGTACCGCAGGCAGTAGGAAAGTCAGAGTACACATAGCAATGGATAGTAATATTTAGAAACTTAAGTGGAGATGAATGGACAAAGCCATTTTAGTTCACCAAGTTGCCTTGTAGTAGTTGGTAGAATCAATGTGGTTGTGCTAGCTTAAGAGAGTGTGTGGTGGTATTGGGAGAAGGAAGGTTCATTTTGACTCTACTTATTAAAAAGGAGTTCTGGTAGGACATGGTAAAACCAAGGGTGGAGATCATTTTGCACGTGTGTGTTGAGTGGAGAGGCAAATGTGAGGAAAAAAGTGACAGAAAAAACTTGCCCATACTTAGCATAAATATAACTATGTTCCCTTTAGTGAAGGAATTGCCAATAAAGCCATGAATTTTTTTAAAAAGTTAACTGTTTTAAGTTTGGTTGTGAAACTCTGGATTATTCATGTAGCCTTTATAAAAAACACCTTTTGCAGAGTTTACTGTTTAAGTTAATTCATAGATAGTAAGTCTATTAATAAATTCTCCAAATTTGAGCAAAATTTATAGTCCCACAAAATTGTCTGGGCCAAGTCTTAGCAGCTTGTAATATGAAATCACTCTCTAGGTGAATTCCAAACATTCTGTCTCTCTCTCTGAGAAATAAACCATAGAAAAATCCACAGTTCCCTACAAACCACATTGTACTTTGAGGTGTATAACAGCTTGCATTCAAATCACCTATTGTTTGTAACAACTCTAGTTTAGGAATATGATGCAATCCCACATGGCCTACCACTTGAACAATTTAGCCAGAAAAGCCATGGATAAATCTTTACTTAGTAAATGTTTCTGGTAAAATCTGAATCACAGCCAACTCAGAGTTAGTTAAAGCTCTGAATATCCCTTCAAATTGGTAGACATTTCAATTTTGTTTTTTTTTTTCATAGCAAGTGAACCAAACAAAATGTAATTTGGGTCAGAATCTGAACAGCTCCTTTGGATAAAACATATTTTAAACTTGGGTCATTTTTGTCCTTCTTTTATTTTAAGTGTCTCTACGTGGCAGAAATAAAAGAAAGCATTTTTATGTAATAGTGTTAATGACCAGATGCTCAATTATAGTAAAAAGAGTTTAGGACACATCAATGTTTAGAGTATCACTCTAACCCTTCCTGATATAGTGACTATGACATTTTGATGTCCAGAAATTGGGCCCTTAATACATTTATCAAATCTATCATTAATGTTTAAATTTTGAATTCAACTGAGGCTTATTACTTTGGTTTTCAAAACTTACCTTCTGCATATAGTAATTTTATTATGAATAGCCTTTTAGAAAGATTTCATTCCAAAAATCATATTTCACAATTTGCCAAGATGCCTTATACTTTTAAGAAGAACTTAGGTTCAAATCTAAAATAAGGAGAAAAAATTTAAATCCCATACATGTCCCATACAACATCCCATAATGTCAAATATATTTGGTATAGTTTTAAGGAAATATGTAAATATGGAGCATGTGCAGAAGTCATGAGTCTTAATCTGTAAATCATTCACAGGAGTCACTCTCAAATAATTCAGTGTATGGGCAAGATTAGTGCAGGGGAAGAAACTAAGGTTACTAATGGTTTGGTACAAAATATGATTTTTCTTGAATGAAGGCTTAGAACTGGGGTTTCTGTCAGAGATAAAATGATACAAAGTGACAGAATGACGGCAATCAAGGACTCAGAACTATGATAAATGGAGATAGAGTTTATAGTAAACATTCTACCACTTAAACACTCTTCTCAAATCTGCTTTTCCACCATCCTTATACCTCTTTTCTGCTACTCTCATGCTGGCTTAAACACAGTTAACTGAAGTACAAAATTCTATCAGAAGATATATAGCTAATGTTCAAAACCTTGGAACTGTGAGAAGCCCTGGGTAGCTGCCTTAACTCCTAAAAATGGACTTTAAAAGAAACCAATTTCTTTTCAAAATTTACCCACAGATCAGTTAAAAAAAAACATCAATATCTCTGAAAGAGTCATGCATTTAGAAAAATATCATTTTTCAACTCTTGACAATCTTAAAAATTGCTGTAGCATATAAAAACACAAACATACCAATAGCTCTGGTCATAAGAGTGCAATGGCCTAAATCTTCTGGCCAACAAGCATCTTCTGTGTCCAAGAAGTAGTATTTTAAAATCAATTTCTATGCCCATGGTAACTCTCATTTTGAAATGAAACATAAACTCTGTATTTTCTCTTTATAAAATGATACGGGTCAATATTTGGCGAATGTTACAAAACTCAACAAGGATATTGCAAAATAATTTAAAATTTTGATGTACAGGCAATTAGGTTCCATTTCAATACACTATTCTGAAAAATGTTGTTTTTCTTTTTTTTTGGAAAAAAGTAACAAGTATCTTGGTTACTATGATAAACCAGCTTTTCAGCAGTGGATCCTGCCAGCAAAGCCTTAATATATCTGATTTGTCAAAGTCACCACTCCTGCTAATCTCTCCCACCGATGTCAAACACTGAGAGCTATCACCTATACATTTTGTTGTGCAGTGTAGAGAGAAAGATGGAAAATGGGCAGAAAGTAATCTGCACAAATATCAAAATAAATGGTCTTTTTGAGGACAGCTATAAGAAAAATGCAAGAAAAATTAGAAAATCAGCTGTATTTTATGAGGTTTTTTTTTGCAACTCTCTCTTTGCCTATACTGTTTGCTTGAATGTAAATTATTCCTAACTTTACTATTTTAGTAAGTTAATGAACATTTTAAGACTACACAAATATTTTCTATTAGTGTCAAAATATTATGCATTTCACTGCATTATGCAGTCATAGTGGAGTAAATAAAATAATGTTAAAAGTAAAATACTTTTAAAGCTTTAAAGCTATATTATTATTATTGTCATTTAACCTAAAATAAAATTATTTAAGCCAGAGTGTTAATATTATATCAGTCTATAAATATTGTATTTAAATTAAAAAATTGTCTTTAGGAAGTTTCAAAAACCATATGGTAACCAAATTTGTTTTTAATTCCATCAAAATGAATGAAATTTTCTATAATGGGACAACTAAGAATTTGACTATCAACTGTATGATACCTTCTCCTATCGAATGCATGCATGCACATGTGTGTGCGTATATACATAAATACATGCATAAATGGATGTTTGTGTATTTATAGGACAAATATTGTCCTATAAATACATGGTCAAAAATTCTGGAAGTGCCTCATAGTAGAAGAGATTAAAAGTAAAAACTAGGGAAATACAAATATTGATGTGTTAAAATATCTATTCCTAAATACACTGAAAATTATTAGCAAGACTCTTCACATTCTCAATAAGGAGAAAGTCAAAGTGAGGACGTTTGTTGTGAACATGAGTCCATTTAGGTCCATAAACCATACAAGCTAGATATTTAGAAAAGTGTCAAAGATGCAGAGCAAAGGGGAATTAAGGGGGCTTATATTTTCTGTATATATACTCTTCCACTTTCACTAATATAGAAATCAAAATTATTAGTATAGATTAGCAAATCAGAAAAATTGCCCTGAGTATTTGTGATAGCATGCAAGAAATAAAATTTAAAGTGAGATTTCTCTTCACAGTTTAGGCTTATTGGTTAACTGACATACATAATAAAACATATAATAGAAGGAAATAAGTATTAGGAACACTGGGTTTAGGTCAGAAAAACCTAGGTTCCAGAACCATTTCATCTACATGTTAGCATCGTTAATCCTGTATTTCTTAATGTGTAAAAGGGGAATAATAATAGTGCTTCTTATGGTTGTTAAGAGGTTTAACCCTTCTCTTTAAATTTTACCCACCTATTTTTCCAGCAATCACTGGAAGTGTACTGTGCTTTCTCCGGATGGTTAGAACTTCTCTTACGTTGTATACAGTGTTCTGTCTTTATCTTTGAGTAAAATTTAGCACCTTTCCTTTGATATATAAAGAGAGTTTTGGGCTATAGTGTTTTGTTGTTGTTGTTGTTATTAGATTTAACAATTAGCTTTCAAGCTCACCTTTACTCTGATTGAATTACCAAATTAATTTTACAGTCATAACTAAGAAATTGCTGAGTGTTCTAAGTGATACCTGTTCAGTTCCTAAAGCACTGAAATCCACTGATGCATGAGTGAGACTGGCTAGGTTTGAACACCATCATCATCATTACAAACAGTTGTATAGAGTATAGTCTCTTGTGCCAGGCACTATTCTAGAGACCATATTTATTAAATCTTTTAATTCTTATAACTCTGTGGAATACATCTTATTATATCCCTTGCATAGATGATAAATCTGAGGCACACAGAGATAACGTAACTTATTCAAAGCCACACAACTGTTAAGTGATAGGCCCTGAATTCAAGCTCAGGCAGCAAAGCAGTGGCTCCAGATCTCTTGGCCTGAACATTACACGAAGCTGACTTTCATCGTAATTTAAGAAGAATGAGATATGCAGTGGCCTGGTATTTTCAAAACTGTTATACATATTACATCTGTATTTGATGATTTGGATCCTGAGAGTGGCAAGTTCTAGTTAACACAGAGTCCATTCTCTTGCTCTTCAGCTCCAAGATCTGTAGTGTCTTGCACCAAACACCAAAGAAAATTACATGATGATCGTTTTCCGACGAGAATCTGAAAGTACTGCATGCATATAACTTCACCAATACCTTGGGGTTTTGTAAGGTCAATGGAAGGGTATTAAACTTGCATTTGTTTAACAAAGTTTACTTCTGATTATAGAGGGACCTTACAAATGATTCTCTGTCTCTGCATAATTTAAATAGAGTGCTAATAAAATTAATGATAGTAATAATAATAATCTATACCTATATCAATAACTATATACTCTATTTAATGGTATACTCATTAATGATAGTAATAATAAAAATCTATACCTATATCAATAACTGTATGCCCTATTTCATGGTAAACCCTTTCCTCTTTCCATAATAGAAGCAAGCTATATAAACACAATACACATGCTTAAAAATCTAATGAGGACCTTTCACTTTGAAACTATATTCTCAATATTAGAGGGATACCACCTATTTAATGCTCATCTAGATAGGCAATATGTTATGGCATCTGCCTCTTCACTACTCTGAATGTGTGGTCCATCATTGCCAATGATTTTCTGGGTATTTCCTATTTCAGCAATGTCCTTTGAGCATTAGTGTGTGTTTTCATCTGAAGAAAATGGAGAATCTTATGCTGCCATTCCTTCACCCTTTGACTCAAAGCCTGCTTCCTTATTACTAGACAATGAGAACAGTAGAAGAGGAAACATATCATCATAATAAAATTCTAATAATTATTATTTATTAATCATTTGTAAGGCACCAGACATTACAATAAATATGCATATCATCTCAGTTAATGTTCACATATAAAGTATAAAAATCATATGTAGAATTAACAAGTATCATTGACCTTACACAGTTAAAGAAACAAAGGCTTAGGAATGTTAGGCAACCTGCCCAAGGTTCTACAGCTAACCTGCGGCAGAAATGGTTCTGGGATCAAGCCTCTGCTCCTAATGAATACTTCCTTCAGTGCTATATGGAGACATGCCTACAGTTGTAAGGTATAAAGAAAAATCACATCTAAATATGTTTCTCTGCCTTCTTACACAATTGTCCTATTCGAGTGTACATGTCTCATTTTTTTGAACAGCTTTATTGAGATATAATTGATATGCAAAGAATTGCACATATTTAACGGGTCCGTGCCTTGTTAATGTCAGCTGACAGGGGCCGGAGGTATTGGGAAAGAAAGGAAATCACACGTTTGGGATACTACTCTTATAGCTTTGTTCTATGTACTTCTAGGAAAGAAGAGGGTTGTTTCCTAAGGAGGGGCCACCTTATCCCTCTTATGGGCAGGTTTGATGCTCCCTTTCTAGATTTCCTCGTGGAATGATGTGCAGCATAAATTGACATGTACTACACACTTATAGCCATGATTTGAATCATCCACTTACTGGAAAGGTAGGGACTACTATACACAGTATCATTACAATGCTACATCAGTACAGTTACAATGTTTCGATATTAAAATAATTTTCTGCTTTTCACTTTCCATCCCTTCAAAATGAAGAGTTTCTAACATCATAGAGCCTGTATTTGGCCAACTGAAGTATTCTTTTGATTAAATTATAGAAAAATTTGGTTCTCTCAGTCTCCTCACACACACACACACACACACACACACACACACACACACACTTGCATATGTGTAGATCCCCCCCACATACACACACAGATTCAGGAAGGGAAGCGTCCATATCCTTAGCAGTCATATTTTTAGTTGACCAATAATAGGAAATTCTGTTCCATTTATATTTATATTGGTGGAAGTGAAATACATGATCCCTGTATGTGTTCTAAAATATCACAAAAGGTGAACCTTTTCACTCACATAGAGTATTTAAATCTAATATAGCATAAAATCTCTGTGTCAAATTACTTTATATTAGGTTACAGAAATAGGAAACATATGTATTATATATAATTCATGACTGAATTCTTTATCTAGATTATCATTTAATTCTATAAAATAGATGCTATTATCTCCATGTTAGAGATGAGGAAATGCAGTTGTAAAGGGTTTAGGTTAAGTACTCAGGTTCTTACAACTGGTGGGTGATGAAACTAGGATTTGAACTAAGGCTATCTGTTCCTCAAGTACTTGTTTTCAACTGTGCATCTACAGAGAGCAAGTCAGGGAGCATAACAGAAAAGAATTTCTGAAGGTGCCTCAGTTTCATCATTGCTCATTCACAAAAGTATGCTGGAAAGTCCAGTTTCTTTTAGCTTGGTACAGTAAAGAACTAAGCAACAAGATCCTGATACTAAAACATTCTGATTTTTTTTTTTTTTTAGTGGCAAATGTAATAGAACAATAAAGGAAGTAATATTCTTCACACATTTACTTTTCAGAGTATAAAATCAGTAATATTTTATCAAAACTATATCTAATATAAGAGACTCCATCTATCTATCAGCGATCTGTTTATTACATACGTATTTGTATAACTAAATAATTGGTACATTTTATTTCAAATCTTAAAAAGTAATCAGCAATCATAAAATAAATTAAAAGTTAAACATAGTGTAAAATCCTATGTTTGGTATATGTTTTTTCTGCTCCAACCAATTCACTATATAATTTAGCTCATGACCAGGTTAAATTTAGGATTTTTAAAATGTATTATTGAAAGATAAATAGGACATGAGATTTTAAAACCTACATGCAACTATCTATCTTTACCTTTTTTAGGTACAATTCATTTTGGACCAACTTTTCTTGGTCATCTTGAGCCCTCATCCATACATTTACATGTGGTTTTTCAGGTTAAACTAGGTCGAAGAAGAGATGATCTGATATACTTAGTAGTCAACAAAATTTAAGGTTTAACTGTCAACTTGAAAGAAAAGTCATAATTCCCTTGCAGCTGCAATATTTGTAGTTCCAAATATCTGCAAATGATTTCTCTGACTTTCCATATAGTTCCATTCAAGATTCTACCAACATTTTTAACAGCTATTAAAAATCTATGTGTACTCCAAAACTTTGTACACCATCCTTGTTGTAACCTATGAGAGAGTAATTATTCTTCATATTTGTCTATTGAATTAACTGAGGATCAATGAGTTTAAGTAATTTTATCAAGATTACAAAATCAATAAGAGTGAAAGATGGAGTCTACTATAAAAACTAATATCTTCCCATCTCTACTTCCAAGACTTGTTGACTAAAGCACGGAACCCTTTGCAGTCTTTACTTCAGTGTCCAAAGTGAGTATCAGCAGGATCACCAGCTTCAGCTCTCACTGAATGCTTCTTCCAGCCTGACTTCTAGTTGCTGTTTTGGCAGCTTCTTTATCTACTTGGTCATTAAAAAACACATTCTGTTTTGCATACCAGAGCTGTAGGGATTTTCAAACAGTGTTCCATGGAGCCTTGGTATTATATTTGGATTGTACTACAGTTACATTTGAAAATAAAAGTTGCATTTTTAAAATTTGAATATTACCCTAAATATTTACAAATACAAATTTCATCCCAATGAGTCAAATATTTTTAAGTTTTTCTCATCCCCAAACAACAAACTAATGAGTCCAAAATTATTTTATGACAGCACAATTTAGTTATTTTAAGGAGAAAATGTCTTTAAAAAAACCAGACATGGTTCTTTCCTAATGTTGTATTTACCCTGGGGGACTTCAAACGTTGTATATTGTGAAAATGATAGTCCACACACTAATGATACCACTTCATGTCACGTCTATAGATTTCAGAGTGTCACTGTCCAATTTCTGATGGAGGATCTGACACCAACGATTCTTGTTCTATTTCAGGTTACCTTTAGGTTGTAGTTTGCATTTTCCATTATCTAATACAAAACTCCCTAAAGCAAATGATCTTTTATAAATATAAAAGCCTCCCTTGCTTCTCTTCAAAAACCTCTTTGAAAATATTTTCCAAATTTATTTCTAATCAAGGGTATGTTAATGGAAACAGAAAAGATGAAATCAGGTGTGAGAAACTTGAGAACAAGAAATTGTAGGACTTAACATTTGATTATAAGGCATGGTGTCAGTCATATGTGACAGAGGAAAAGAACATACTAATGTTTAGGGACAGATGGACAGTGGGAATGATGGTTATTAAAACTGGGGTAGTAAAATGGTTACTGCAATGGTAACCTAAAAAAAATATTAGAAATAGAAGAAAGTATGGTTGCCTTCTGAGCATTATCATGTAAAGACAATTGTTAGGGGATATCTGAAGTATCAAAATACCTCAAAAGAGTAATGGCTAACCTGTTTGCAGTAATGTGTGCCAGGCATTCTTGTAATTGCTTTATATATTTTTTTCTTATTTAATCTTAATCATTTTGTAGAGATGGAAATGTTGTTATGTTCATTACAATGATGAGGGAGTTTATATTCCTTGCCTAAATTCACAGACAGTGGTGGAAGAATTAAAACAAAGGTTGACAAACACAGGATCTTGTAGCCCTAACAATTAGCCTTGCCTAAAGAATTGAAAGTAATGAATGAGAACAATTTCCATAAGTTAATTGTAGGGATTGTTTATTTATTCTTGTCATGAATTAGAGTATTTTCTCACAAAAAGATATGTGAATTAATGAGAAGAAAACAAAAAACAAATTCTCCTTTTTTTTTTTACTTTTCTAAGTAAATGTCATTGGCTTCCTTAATATACTCTGTGTGTGTGTATGTGTTTGTGTGTGTGTGTGTGTGCATGTGTTAGTGTTGGCCATTAAGTATTAGTGTTAACTAAATAATGTTATGGGTGTTTTTTACATGTCAAGATAATTACGTAACAGACCACCCCAAAAAAAGTGTAGCCATGGTTATCAACCTAGAGTAATCACAACGTTTTTCCTGATGATACCACACACTTCCCACACAGTGTTAAATCTAGTCTCCCTTAGTCTAAGAGACAAAAAGAAACAAGTAAATAATAAAATATCATGTAATTATAAATTATATGAAGAGAAAGTGTGGTAAGTTTATACAGAGTGACCATAGGAGTGGGGAGCTACAGCAATCTTTCTGAGGAGGTGGTATTTGAGATGGATAAAATGAGGGAGTTATCAATGAGTATATCTGCTTTAAATTTTTTTAAGCCAAGCTTACTTACGCACACCTAGAGACCTTTTGTTAGCTTTTTAGTGTTCTTAAAAAATCATCCCATGTTCCCTGGTATCAGAGATATTTCTTTTTTCTTTTTTTTTTAGCCCACCCGAAGCTTGGTGGTGTAAAACAGCAATCCCCCCCCCTTTTTTTAACAATTTGTTTATTCATTCACCTATTGATGGGCATTTGGAATGTTTCTTTTTTTTTTTAACATCTTTATTAGAGTATAATTGCTTTACAATGGTGTGTTAGCTTCTGCTTTAAAACAAAGTGAATCAGTTATACATATACATATGTCCCCATATCTCTTCCCTCTTGCATCTCCCTCCCTCCCACCCTCCCTATCCCACCCCTCTAGGTGGTCACAAAGCACCGAGCTGATCTCCCTGTGCTATGAGGCTGCTTCCCAGATGTTAGAATATCTCTCTCAGTCTCCATGACCCAGCTTAGCTCAACTGAACAGAAATCACTTATGTTGTATCTTCCTGAATAGTACTCATCTGACTCTATAAAAAGTGCTAACAAACGTTTATATTTATCTACCAGTGGATCTCACACAATAACAAATTTGTCTGTTAAGAATCTGTTATATGGGGCTAAGCACATTTGAAAGAAATATAGAAAAAAACCTCTTTATAATTCCCAGAATATAATCTGGATTTTAAAGAGACAGGGCAAGTTAGAATTATCATATTTGAATTAACACCAGAAATAGTACACCTAGAAAAGTCAAAGCAAAGCAAAATGAAGCATGTCTATGATGGATAGATATCAATCTATACACCAAAGTATATTTTATACACACACACAGACACACACACACATCAGGCACACTAACCTTTTTTCACTGATACATTGTCATACATACATATGTATTATACTTGATACCTAATACAAGTCATTCTCCTCCTCTCCAATAATTTCTCAACATTTCTGCATTATCTCTAGTCTTATTTCTCTGTAATTTTTTTATCCTGGATAAATGTTCAAATACTATATGAAGGGGTCCACTATATAATTACTAATATTAAAAAGCAAGTGATATTTGCTTTTAAGTGAACTCTATTTTGAAATATATTCTCCAGAATAATGGGTGAAGCAATTTAGTTTTCTCCCTATTTATTGTAAACCAAAACAGTTTAATTGGTATAACTTCCATATTTAAACCTTTTTCTCAGACATTTCTTTTCAATTTGATTAAAAACTCTCTACTGTGAATCTTTGTTTGAATCTCACAGACCTCAAAATAAAGATAACTACATCAACATTTGCACCATTTGTCATATGTTGACTCATTTTTTATTACTTATTTTGTCAAAGGTAAGAATATCTTAGTATAACAAAAATCTATTTATTCTATGCCCTTCACATGATTTCCTCTTTCTCCATTTCCATTTATTCGTATAGCTAAAGAAATAGTGAATATATGAAACAAGACAGTGACATTCAGTAGTAAAATAGGAAAAATCAAAATAGAAACATGGTAGAATCTCATCAAATATTGTTTAGGGTAGAGGGTATTTTATTAGGTGATCCAAAATCTAATATCTTGTCAAGTATATCCCTATTTTATCAGAGGATGAACCTAGCTATTGGTACACTTCGCTGTAAGATTGCTGATATTTAAAAGTGTGTTTAAATGTTAGTAATGAAGATCATAGAGAAAGGGAGGGAGGGAGAGAGAGAAAAAATAGGGAGAGGATTATTAGGCCCATACTGAGTTTTGTAGAACTCTTTTTTTTTTTTAATGTTGGACCATAGTTTATTCCTGCAAGTCACATTGAAAAGAGAAATCAGGTAACATGGAGGTGGTGAGTGTATTCTGTTTTTAGAATCTTGCACCACTAAGGTTCCCCATGGCACAAATTATACCCCTTTTATTATCATAATAGATATACATAAGTTTTTAAAATTTAGAAGTGCCATTCTTTTTTTTTTTAACATCTTTATTGGAGTATAATTGCTTTACAATGTTGTGTTAGTTTCTGCTTTATAACAAAGTGAATCAGCTATATGTATACATATATCCCCATATCCCCTCCCTCTTGCGTCTCCCTCCCTCCCTCCCTATCCCACACCTCTAGGTGGTCACAAAGCACTGAGCTGATCTCCCTGTGCTATGGGGCTGCTTCCCACTAGCTATCTATTTTACATTTGGTAGTGTATATATGTCACTGCCATTCTCTCACTTCATCCCAGCTCCTTCCCTTTCCCCCTCCCCGTGTCCTCAAGTCTATTCTCTACATCTGCGTCTTTATTCCTGTCCTGCCCCTAGGTTCTTCAGAACTTTTTTTTTTTTTTTTTAGATTCCATATATATGTGTTAGCATACGGTATTTGTTTTTCTCTTTCTGACTTACTTCACTCTGTATGACAGGCTCTAGGTCCATCTACCTCACTACAAATAACTCAATATCGTTTATTTTTATGGCTGAGTAATATTCCATTGTATGTATGTACCACATCTTCTTTATCCATTCATCTGTCGATGGACACTTAGGTTGCTTCCACGTCCTGGCTATTGTAAATAGTGCTGCAATGAACATTGTGGTACATGACTCTTTTTGAATTATGGTTTTCTCAGGGTATATGCCCAGTAGTGGGATTGCTGGGTCATATGGTAATTCTATTTTTAGTTTTTTAAGGAACCTCCATACTGTTCTCCATAGTGGTTGTACCAATTTACATTCCCACCAACAGTGCAAGAGGGTTCCCTTTTCTCCACGCCCTCTCCAGCACTGAATGTTTGTAGATTTTTTGATGATGGCCATTCTGACTGGTGTGAAGTGATACCTCATTGTAGTTTTGATTTGCATTTCTCTAATGATTAGTGATGTTGAGCATCCTTTCCTGTGTTTGTTGGCAATCTGTATATCTTCTTTGGAGAAATGTCTGTTTAGGTCTTCTGCCCATTTTTGGAGTGGTTTGTTTGTTTTTTTGATATTGAGCTGCATAAGCTGCATGTATATTTTAGAGATTAATCCTTTGTCAGTTGCTTCTTTTGCAAATATTTTCTCCCATTCTGAGGGTGGTATTTTTGTCTGGTTTATGTTTTCCTTTGTTGTGAAAAAGCTTTTCAGTTTCATTAGGTCCCATTTGTTTATTTTTGTTTTATTTCCATTTCTCTAGGAGGTGGGTCAAAAAGAATCTTGCTGTGATTTATGTCATAGAGTGTTCTGCCTATGTTTTCCTCCTATAGTGTCTAGCCTTACATTTAGGTCTTTAATCCATTTTGAGTTTATTTTTGTGTATGGTGTTAGGGACTGTTCTAATTTCATTCTTTTACATGAGTTTTGTAGAACTCTTAAACACATGGTCCAGTAAAAGAGAAAGAATGGGAAAGAAACCACCAAAAAGTAGGAAAATCAAACAAACCAAATAAATTCATGAGAATGTGGTATCAGGGAAGTAAAGGTTAAAGTGTTTCAAAAGGATTGAATAGTCAACCTTCATATACTGGTGGGAAAGCAAGATGAGAACTGAAAAGTGTCCAGTGGATTTATCAACAAGAAAGTCAAATAGCTACTTGAGGTTTGGAAGAGTCATGAAGGTAGAGTAAGATTGGAGAGAAGTGGAGGTAGAGAGGGTCATGGAAATGGTGTCTAGAAAACAAAAAACAAAAAACTCTTTGAGAAGTGTGTGGACAATAGCAGAATACGGATGGCATCCACAGGGGAATGTGTCATCCCAGCCATGGATTGTTAGGTATGCATGGTTAACATAGACTTCCAGTGGGAAGGATTTTATGGAGAAAATAAAACTGATGATTAGGAGAAAAGATTTGGCAGACTGAGGTGAATACCTGAGAAGTTAGAAGTAGAGAAGAGTTTGAACCCTGTTATAAGTTTGGGTGTTTCCTCCCACTATAAAAGGTGGAAAGAGAGAGATGGGTGTAGACTGAAGTAAGCTTTTTAGATTTGGAGGCAAAAGAACATGGGGGGACCCCGTCAGATGATTTCTACTTTCTCAGTGAAACAGAAGGCAAGATTACCAGCTGCTAGAAAAGCAGGTGGGCAAAGAAGGCAAAGGAAATTTGAAAAGCAATTAAAAAATTAAATTTCTAACAAGTACCATTTTAAAAAGCAGACTTTGAAAACATTGTCTGGAAGGAGGGAATGTGTGACAAAGTGTCTCACTGTCTTTGTGATTATGAAATAAGGCATTTGCATGCTGTTCATAAACTTCAGCCTTTTCTCCACACAATGACAAAGTGATAAGAATGCTGAAAGGGGGAAGAGATAATTTTACCTGGACTGGGCATGAGGCATGCTGGGAAGACATCATGATACAAAGTGGCCTCTACTCTAAGCCATAAAGGACAGATAAAACCTGGATACCAGACAATAGAAAAACCACGTTCTTGGCCTAAATAGCAAAAGTAAAGGCTTGAAGGTAAAAAAATTTGGGGGATCCTGCCGTGCCATACTCATCAGGGGGCACGTGTGCTCTACTTGCTTTTCTTTCCTCCTCATGAAATAGTGTGTGTGTGTGCGTGTGTGTGTGCGTGTGTGTGTGTGTGATGACAAAGTAAACTTTCTAAAGGTAAAGGTGATAATGAAAAGAAAAAAAAAAAAAAAAAATATATATATATATATATATATACCATTAAACACGATTCTTTCCCTAGAAGGAAACTCTTGTCCATCCGAAATTTATTTCAAAATTGGGAATGGAGGAAACTAAATGAATTGGGACTTACTGCTCTTGTTGTTGCCTGCTGCAGGTGCCTAAGGGCAGCATACAGTCTTTAAGAGGGAAGAAACCACAGAATGTTAACTGAATTATTGTTATTGTTATCATTATTATTATTTTAACTATAAGGACTCATGGTGATATAATTTTTTTTTTTTTTTTTTTTTGGCTGAGCTCACCTTCAGACCAGACTCTCTTTCAGGGGCAGGGCTTTATATTTCAGTACAACATACACAGCTCAAGTACTTAAAATGGGTTGTATTAAATGTATGCATAATTTAAAAGAGGGTAAAAGGGGAAAATGGCATTGCAACAGTTTTTCAGGCTCATGTATTAAAGGGTGGAATTATTTTTTAATCTGAAAAATTAATTCTCATTGCATTTATTGTTGTACCTGTTCCTGACTCTGTGTGTAAGATACTTTTACCTATTTCTCCTTAGCTACAACCTCAATACAAATTATTTTCAAGTACATGTGTTGAATCATCTTTAAATCTATGCAGATATTATATATTACATTTCTTTTATAAGCTGCACATTTCTTCTCATTTAAATATCTAGCAAGGTAGACAGTCAATAAATGCTTATGAAAATGATCAAATGAACATGAATATTTATTAATGACTTATTATAGTGACATTGCCAGCTGATTATACCTTTGAAGCTGGGAATACTACTCTGGGATAAATTCCTAAAAAGATTCATATTAAAATCTCATGGATTATATATATATAAAATCACACATGTAATTCAGCTACTGAAAACTACAGACAAATTCACCTCAAAACATAGATTCAGCGTTCAAGGCAGGTGATTGGTTATAAAGTCTTTTTGATATTTACATCATCATTTTCTGAACAAACCTTTACAAGGAAAATGAGTTATATAAATGCAAACTTAAAACGATAAGCTTCTGTAGGGATTACATAACTATAATGTGTAAATCTGCCATTATCTACAATTAACTGTGCCCATGTCAAATATTTGTATATATTTATGTGTAAATATACATAGGCGTATATTTATATTCTCAACTATTTCCTGTCATTTTAGACAGATATGAATTCAGTTAGAGTTTATAACAAGGAGAGATTTTTGTGGAAATATTGAAGCATATTACAGATCGAAGAAACTGTTGTGAAAAACAAACTCTTGTATTTTGTATATATATGTAAAGTTATATTATTGAGAGCTGCATGCAGACAAACTCACCCAGAATTACTATCCCCAGCTTTTCCAATTTTTAAAATGAAAGGAAGCTAGAGTGGTCTGAAATGCCTGCAAGTAAACCCAGAGGGCAAATTTGGTTGGGTTCTTGAAGCTTTACGGTGGTGAGCTGCTGCGCATTAATAACATCACTGGTCAGGGGAAAATTTAAACACATGGATTCACTCACAGCCATGGTGTCAGAATACTGACTTTTTTCCTTTTGTCCTGACCAGGAGATCTAGAGTATAAAACATAAAATAACACCATATTTCATTCTCCAGAAGAGTACATTAAGACTCCCCTACCTCCAGTACAAATTTAACATTTACAGTATGACTTAGTGCTCCAGTTTTATTTCACTATAACGTACAGGCAAAAAGCATCATGAAAAAACAGTTCAAAAGAAAAGAAAGCATTTTATGACTTGTTACATAGAACAGCTTCTCTTCTCCCTGACCACATTATGGTTTAAAAGGATTTCTTATCAAACTCTCACTATAGCAAAGAAAAAGAAAGCTTCTCTTACCAGAGTGGAATAAAGCTTCAACCTTGCTATAACATTTTCTGCAGCTTTTGTTTGAAAAGACAGACCCAAAGCGGCTTTGTGCAAACAACTGATCTGGCTGATCTCCAGTCCCTGCACAAAAAAACAGTATAATTGGCTCTCAAAAAACTGTTGTAAACATTCATCATGATGGCACTTGCATGTTGAATCTAGTCACTGTTACCCTAGTAAACTTTTTCCAAACAGGCCAATTATGTTTCTGCTTTCAATACTTGCTGTTTGATTTTCTCTATTCATTGCTGAGATTAGTATCTTTAAAGAAACCATGAATTTGTGAGTGTCAGTTCTACTACTATGTCAATACATTTGGGTTCTGAAAGTGTGGTTCAAGGTTTTTTAAAAGCATTTTAAATCAGATGACATAGATAAATACATTTACTTGGCATCTGTTATGTCTTCATTTTGAAATTTGACAATATTCAGTCCCTTATTTATATGCTAATGAGAGATCAGTATTATTAGGTCTCTTTCATTCCTATTTGATAAAAGTCAAGTGACCACTCCACATCTCTACTTTGCACAGAAAGCACATCAGTAATGTCTACAACATACCCTAGAGTCTGAGACCAACTATGTTGGATTTCTAAGTCTTGTATTCCACCGTTCCTCTTCCCAAACCTTCAGAGGGGTCCAAACACAATCATATCCTTTAATTTTTATGGGAGCAATGAAGGGTTACACAGCTGGACTTTTTTCTTATTTTTAAACATATAATATTCATGGGAGCATTAACTGATTATAACTGTGAGAGGCATATTTATTACCAAGAAAAAGTGAACACTAGATCAAAAAATAAGCTTCAATGAAAAACAATCTCAAACTGTATCATTTCTAACAATGATCTGAGCAATACATTGATCTTACAACCATATGAGTATGTGATCTTTGCCTTGCTTCCCAAGTGTATGAAGCCTGGTTAATAGTTTTCAGCGGTGCCACCGTTTGAAAAATATGAATTAACTGCATAGAAGGTTGTGGGGCCATTTTGCATTTTTATATTTGATAGTTTAGTTTTCATCATACAAATTATACAAGTATATCAAAACAATTTACGACTATACAAATTATGATTGTATAAATCTCTAAAAATATAAATTGTGACAATTTATGTTTCCTAGAAGTAAAAATCTAGATATTCTACAAGTGTAAAATTCTAAGTATTGCTGAGCCTTTAAAAGTAACATCTTGAACTAAATTTAAAGAACTTAAAGCCTCGAAAGCAGAATATTCCTTATTTTTATCTGTAGGTATCAGTGCCATTTAAATTTTTTAATTATGATTCCAAATACTACAGACGGATATACATATACTACTCTTCCAAGAACACAGATGACTCATATTCTCATTATGTTACTTAGAGAGACAGAGTGTGGAGGAGGAAGCCCTTCACACTGTTTTTTTTTTCTTTTTTTTTAAGGTTAGTATCTGTGAACTGTTATCTCCCTTATTATATAACATTTGCCTTTATAAAATTTCCCACTAACACATTCTTATTTAATTCTTTCATCAGAATAGTGAAGAGGGCATTAAGGCTCTCCATTTTACACATGAGAAAAATAAGGCTCATAAAAGAGAAATGATTTGACAAATTACTGTAGTAAATACTTAACGGTAGGCTCTTCTGATGTTGTTCAACTAGGTCTTAAATCACTTCTTCTAAAACAGTATTTCCAAGATTAAAAGAAAAGTTTTGTGTTTTCAATTTCTTTTGAGTGGAATTCCTGAATCACATAGTAGTCCTCTTTTCAATTTTTTGAGGAATCTCCATACTGTTTTTCATAGTGGTTGAACCAATTTACATTCCCACAAACAGTATTACAAGGGTTCCCTTTTCTCCATATCCCTGCCAACACTTGCTATTTCTTGTCTTTCTGACAATAGCCATTCTGACAGGTGTAAGGTGACACTATTCAAAAAGTTATATGCATGCCAATGTTCATAGTAGCATTATTTAAAATAGCTAAGATATGAAAGCAATCTAAAGAAACAGATGAATGAATAAGGAAGATGTGTATATACACAATGGAATATTACTCGCCATAAAAAGAATGAAATTTTGCAATATGAAACAAAATAGATGGACCTGGATAGTATTATGTTTAGTGAAATAAATCAGAGAAAGACAAATATTGTATGCTTTCACTTACGTGTGGAATCTAAAAAACAAAACAGAAGAACAAATACAACAAAACAGAAACAGACTCACAGATACAGAGACAAACTAGTGGTTACCAGAGAGGAGAAGTGTGGGAAGGGGAGAGAAGGGGGAAAATAGGTGAAGGGGAACAAGAGGTACAAACTACTAGGTATAATATAAACGTTACAAAGATGTAATGTACAGCACAGGGAAAATAGCCAATATTTTATAATAACGTTATATGGAGTATAGTCTATAAAAATATCAAATCACTATGTTGTACACCTGAAACTAATATAAGTCAAATATACTTCAATCTAAAAAAAAAGAATTTAATGAGACAAAAAAAGTTTATGTGCTTTAGTTTGCTGATTTGAAAGAGGGAATAAACATTTAGAGAATCATTATAATGTATTTGCAGCTGTAATACACTGAGAAAACAAAAGGTCTCTTCCTAGACCTAATGATTTTGGAAATGACTAGCAAATGAACTTTGAAAAGATAATTCCTTGTGATTTAACTTTAAACATTTTTTTTTTAATTTAAGAATTACCTATTAAATATCTACTAGGTAACAGATTATTTAAGTTCTTAGGATACAATAGTGAACAAGATAAGTATTTTCCCTTTCTTTATGTTATTTTCAATCTTAATTTCAGTGGACAGGATTGCTTTAAATTTTCCTGAGAAAATAGTAGCCACTATATAGGAGTTCCCAACTCTCCTAATCCACCCTACCCATCTACCAAACTCCTTTGAACTTTACCCATGAACCCTTTTAGATGTTCAAAGAATTTTCTCATGCTAATCTCTCTCATTCACATCATTTACCCCCTCTGCACTAAATCATTCTCATCATTTAAAATCCTGTTTTAACATTTCCCTGTATTTAAGGATAAAACCCTCCCACCAACAATGTATCTCTTCAATTCAATACATTTGAATTGAACTCTCTCGTGTCAATATATTTCTTCATTCGAAAATATCTCAAAAGATCTTTCTCACTTTTCAGTTCCTTCTCAGCTAACACTTAGCCTATACTCCCAAACCACTAAAATAAATTTCATCTTACCTGATCACTCAATAGTTTCTGAACTCAATTAACTAATTCTTTCCTGAAACATTGTTTTCTCTTGGCTTTAGTGATGCCATATGCTTGTGATGTTTATCATTGTTTGCAGGCCTTCCAATTTAGGTTCATTTGCTGGCTTCTCCTCCTTTGCCTGAATAATACTATTTGGTTGGTCCTGAACTCTGTTCTCTTCTCAGTCTGTACTTTTCCTGTAGGTGTTCTCATTCAGTTCCATGGCTTTAATTATTATCTATATCCTTTTGACTACTAAATTTATTTCTGCAGCCTGACCTTCTACTGTACTCCAAATGTGACTCTCCATCTGCTTATGGATCTCAATTCTTGGCTCTCTCACTGGTATTTTTAAATTCAAACATGGCCAGAACATTAATTCTACCATGTCTTTGCAATTCTTGCCTTTTCCAGTTTTTTTTTTTATTATTATTAGTAAAATTCACCAATTGTTTAAGCTAAAAACAAAAGGGTTTTTAAATTATTTTTTTATTATGTTAAAAATGCATAACATAAAATTTACTATCTTAACCATTTCTAAGTGTACAGTTTGATAGCATTAAGTATATTCACACTATTGTACAACCATCTCCAGAACTTTTTCAACTTGCAAAACCAAAACTCTATATTCAGTAAACAACAGTTCCCCAACAGCAATGACCTATTGATATATACAATGCTGTAGAGCAATCTCTAAGTAATTATGCTGAGTGAAAGAAGCAAAACAGAATGAGTCCATACTGTATGACTTTTTTTTTAACATCTTTACTGGAGTATAATTGCTTTACAATGGTGTGTTCGTTTCTGCTTTATAACAAAGTGAATCAGCTATACATATATATATATGTACATATGTATATATCAATAGGTCATTGCTGTTGGGGAACTGTTGTTTACTGAATATAGAGTTTTGGTTTTGCAAGTTGAAAAAGTTCTGGAGATGGTTGTACAATAGTTTATATATATATATATATATATATATATATATATATATATATATACACACATACACACACACACACACATATAAACTCATATCTCCTCCCTCTTGCATCTCCCTCCCTCCCACCCTCCCTATCCCACCCTTCTAGGTGGTCACAAAGCACCGAGCTGATCTCCCTGTGCTATGTGGCTGCTTCCCACTAGCTATCTATTTTACATTTGGTAGTGTATAGATGTCCATGCCACGCTCTTCATCCCAGCTTACCCTTCCCACTCCCCGTGTCCTCAAGTCCATTCTCTACATCTGCGTCTTTATTCCTGTATGATTTAATTCATATAAATTCTAAAAATGTAAATTAATTTATAGTGACCTGGAGACTAGAAAAAGGGGTGGTAAAGCTTAGGAATAGCCAAGGGTCATAAGGAACCTTTTGTGGGTAACAGATGAGTTCATTATCTTGATTGTCTTGATGGTTTCATGAGTATATACATATGTCAAAACTAATCAACTTGCACACTTTAAATATGTATAGATCAATTTGTGTCAATTATGCTGCAATAACATTTACAGTAAATGTGTTCATAAAACTCCTGAAATTAACAAGAAAATGATATTCAATCTAATATTTAAAGGCAAAAATATTTGTACAGCCATTCCACACAAAAGGATGTCCAAATGACCAATACCATATGAAAGAGTGATCAACAATACTTCTTATCAGGCAAATGTATGATCACCATACTGAATAAAATGTCTAAAACATTATTTCAAGTTCTGGGAAGAATGCAGAACAAGTACAACTCTTATATAACACTTAATGTTTAGCAGATTGGCACAAGCACTTTGAAAACTGTCAGTATAAACTGAAGCTGAATATATACTTACCCTATGATTACCTTATGACCCAACAGCTACAATCCTAATTTCATACTCAAAAAAATATGAATGTGGCAACAAAAGGTATACATTATATTGTTTATAGGAGCTCTCTTTGCAATAGCCAAAAGTTGAAAACTATACAAACGTTCATCAGCAGTAAAATGGACAAATGTATTTCAGAATATTCATGTAATATAATAAAATATGTCAATGAGAATTAACTATTATTATACATGACAACATGGGTGAGTCTCTTTAGCATAATGTTGAGAAAAGATGTCACACACAAAGAGTATATCGTGCATGATTCCATTTATAAAGACTTCAGAAATGGTCAAAATTAATATATGGTAATAGAAGTCAGCCAGTTGTTATTTGGGGGTTAAACTGAGGATAACCAGGAAGAAGTATGAAAGAGTTTCCTAAAATATTGGTAATAGTTTCTTTCCTATTATGTTTATACTTACTTAGAGAGACATGTTCACTGTAAAAACTTACTGTCATTCACTTAAGAGTTTGCGCTTTTCTAGATATGTATGTTTCAAAAAACGTTTTCAATATATATGTTTATATCTATATGTGTGTGCATGTGTATATATATACACACAAAAATATATAATAAAATCATATATGTTCTTTAGAAAAGAATTTGAAATGTTTGTGAAAACACATTGCTAAGGCAATAGTCCATTTTGATAATGGACTATTAATAATGAAAACAAATCACACAGATAGGGTTAAAATGTTCCAGTAGGAAAACAGCCATGTGAATAATTATTTATCCCTGGAAGGCTGCTCCAGATGACATTGTCAAGATAAATAATGCATTTATTTTCTCAAAATAATACACCATGATAGCACAGATATTACACTGTATTTATTTTATATTACCTCTTTATGAAACTTCTTGAGGTTCTGACAGAGAAAAAATCTTGCTTTTGGGGGCAGATGTACAAAATCAATCTTTTAGAAAAAAAGGAGAAACATAAAATAGTACCTTATCATATATATTATCTTGTTGCCTTTTTCCTCACATTAATTTGAATTTTATGTATTGTTTTCTATATTATCTACTGTTCGCATAATAAGATGAAAACTGCTATCATGGCTTAAAGTTAATCACGTAACATTCTTCTGATACATATGAATGCGATTAGCCACGGCGGAAAAAGTGTGTTTATCACAGTGATACAAAAACAGGCTTGAAGATATATAAATTTTTATAAGTTGTATATTGTTGCTATGCCTCATTTTCCTCATCTGTGAAAAGGAGATGGTAAGACTCATCTTCTTGACTGATTGTGAGGAGGCAATAAGATAACAAGTGTGAAGTGCCTAGAATAGACTTTACATATTGGAAATGAAAGCATTATATGCAAAGTTACAAAATACATTCTAATCTAAACACTTACCATTATCACATCATGCACTACTAAGAAGATGGCTAGTTTGGCCATGTATCGCTAGTGTTTTATATAATACATAAGCTTGAAATATAATGATACAAAATTAATAAAAAGATTAAAAATACCAAGGAGAACAGATAGTGTAGAATAGTGGCCCTAAAGCAGAAACAGTATTCTAAAAGTATTCATTCTTCCTCTGAATGAGCAGAATTCTGTTTATACAACTGTGACTGAACACTTCGGTCTGAGTGAAAAAGAATGACTGGAAACACCTTGGCCATAAATTAAAGTAACAAGAACTGCGTCAACAGACTTATAAAAGTTTAGAGATTATTATTTATTACTAAATAAAAGCATAAAGTCATTGCATTGCACAAACAACAGTTATAATTAAAAAAGAAACCAGTTTAACGGAATTGCTTTCAATAATAAGCCCATGGATTGACCATGGTCTGATCTCATTGTAACTCTTATTGCTTCAGTTAGACTTGGTTTATAGTCACCCTCAATATTGCCTTAGAAAAAAATGGGGTCTCTTTAAACAGAGAGGAGAGCAAGTATAAACAAAAGAGAGAAAGGGGAGAGACATAAGAAAAATAAAAATAATGAAGAGTAAGAAAAGAAAATACAAAAAGATATAAATAAAATCCCATTGAGGGTCACGTCTTTAGTCATTTTTTTGCCATGACATGCATATGCCATGACATTTTATTATGTCAACTAACCTAGAATATGAGTGTATGTATATGATTAATCATTTCAAATTTGAGTCATTTAACATTGTCTTGCCTCTTCCTAAGAACAAAATAATTTCTGTAATTTTTAACATAATTTTTAAAAATATCTGGATTCTGTCAGAAAGTGGTAGATCAATGATATGCTGGCAATAGTAGTAGGAACAGAGATGTTGACTGAAAAGGGAACTGTTTAAAATGAGGAAACTCTTTCATATCATGATGTGATGGTAGTTATAGGGCTATATACATTTATCAAAATTCATCAAAATATGCACTTGAGATGGATATATTTTATTGTTTCTAAGCCACCTCTCAATAAAAATTAATACTAAGAAGAATTACAAGGGTTAGGCCCCAAAAAAAGTAAGAGAATTTGGATTTCAGATGGAGCAGAGCAGTGCACAACTGCAAAAAATTACTATTTACAAATGTAAATGGTTCCCTTGGAGCTATGCAGCAAAAACGGTCCTTCATGCTATACCTTATTCTTTCATATCATTTAGAACTTCATCTTCTCTGTGAAGCATTTGTCAAATGCACACTCTTCCCTTTATCTCATCTGCACAGATTTCAAAACTTAATTAAATGAAGTATGTACAGAACTGCACTTATAGTTTATGATAATGAACTTTTAATGGGATATAATAAACTTTGAAATAAATAAGCTGGTCTTCATATTAGTTTCTAAAGATTTTAAACAAACATATATAAATAGTATATGACAACATTTATTATCACTATAAAATAAAACATTAAAAAATGGCAAGCAAAAAATAAATGATAGTTAAATGAAAACTGAATTCGAATGGCAATAGTCACAGTTAATACTTCTTTTTTCCTTTTTTCTCCTTTTTTTTTCCTTCTGACTTTTCTCCTCTCTCAATCATGCTCTCCTCCTTGCCCCATTTTCTTCTTTCTTTTGTCTACTTTTTTTTCATTACTATAGCAGCTAATATTTATTGAATCTTTCCTATGTGTCAGGTGCTAGCTTGAGTGTTTTACATATTACGTTAAGTTATTTTCTTTCTTTTACCTGCATATCTTCTTTATTAGGTCCTTCAGCTTTCACTTTCAAAGTAATTTGTCTCCCTTAGTTTCAGTTCCACTTCGGGGTACAAATAAACATTCACGTGTAACATCTAACAAATAAACTCTTTAGAAGACAATGTCAAGACAATGAGAAGACGATCCATAAATAGGGAGAAAATATTTGTAAAAGACACATCTGATAAAGGACTACTATCCAAAATATACAAAGAACTCTTAAAATTCTACAAGAAAGCACCAACTGGATTAAAAACTAGCCTAAAAACATTAACAGATGCCTCAACAGAGAAGATGGATGGCAAATAAGCATAGGAAAAGATGCTTATTTGTCATGGGGAAATGCAAGTTAAAAGAAGACCGACAATACCAAATGCTGGCAAGGATGTGGAACGACAGAAATTCTCATATATTGCTGATAGGAATGCAAAATGGTACAGCAACTTTGGAAGACAGTTAGATGGTATCTTATAAAACTAAACATACTCTTGGCATATAATCCAGCAACATTCCTTGGTATTTATCTAAAGGACTTGAAAACTTATGCCCACACAAAAACCTGCACACAGACATTTATAGCAACTTTAATTATAATTGCTAAACCTTGGAAGCAACCAAAATGTCCTTCAGTAAGTGAATGGATAAAGAAATGGTGGTACATCTAGACAATGGAATATTATTCAGTGCTAAAATAAACTATTAAGCCATGAAAAAACATAACTTTAAGTACATATTACTAAGTGAAAGAAGTAGATTTGAAAAGACTACATACTATATGATTCCAACTATATTACATTCTGGAAAACTCATTGAGACAGTAAAACTATAGAAACAGGAAAAAGATTAGTGTTTGGGGAAGGGACAAAGGGTGAACAAATGGAGCACAAAGGATTTTTAGGGCAGTGAAAATATTCTGTATGATACCATAATGATGGATACGTGCCATTATACATTTGTCCAAACCCACAGGATGTACAACACCAAGAGTGACTATAATGTAAACTATAGATTTGGGGGTGCTAATGATGTGTCAGTGTAGATTTATCAATTGTAACAAATGTACAGCTCTGGTGGGAGATGTTGATAATGGAGGAGGCTATGTAAATGTGGGGACATGGCGTATATGGGAAATCTCTGTACTTTCCCCTCAATTTTGCTGTGAACCTAAAACTGTTATAAAAATAAAATCTTAATTTGAAAAAGATAATTAAAAACAACAACAACAAAAACCCACATAAGAATGTGCACAATTCTCAACTGTATAGCTTGATGAATTTTTACAAAGTTAACATATTTACTGATCCAGTTTTTTAACAAACTGAATTATAGAATATTTCCAGGAGCATGAAATCTTGCCTTATGGTCCCTTTAAGTCATCACTCTTCCCCACCACCCTGCAGTAACCACTTATCTCACTTCTGTTACCATAGGCTAACTTTGTTGGCTTTTGAAATTTTTCATACTGACATAACACCATACATATTATATATGTATTATATGTATTTATATAATATGTGGCAGATATTGAAAACACCATATTTTTTTTTTATACATAGAGGTTATATTTTTTGTGTACCTGATGATCATATAAAGAAGGTGGGTCAGCTGTCAGTCTTATTTCCTTCCTTTGAAGGCAAGATACTTTTCCCTTGGGCTCCTTATAAAGATTTTTCTCTCTGTGCTTGGTTTTCAGCAGTTTTTATATGAAGTAGCTAGAGTTTCTCTGCATTTGAGATTTTTACAGCTTCTCTGATCTTTGGTATTAAATCTTTTGTCAGATTTGGAATATTATTTGTGAGTATCTTTTGAATTTTGCTTCTGCCTTTTCTTTTCTCTCTATGACTCTAATTAAATGTACCTCTCATTTTTTTTTTTTGGTCTCCATTCTTCAAGATGGATATTCTTTGCTTAATTCAATAGACTGCTTTAAGGACTTCCCTGGTGATCCAGTGGTAAAGAATCCACCTTCCAATGCAGGGGACGCAGGTTTGATCCCTGGTCAGGGGACTAAGATCCCACATGCTGTGGGGTAACTAAGCCTGAGTGCCACAACTACTGAGCTCACGCACCTCAGATAGAGAGCCTGTGTGCCGCAAACTACAGAGCCCACACTCTCTGGAGCCCACATGCCACAACTAGAGAGAGGAAAACCTGCATGCCACAACTAGAGAGAAGCCCGTGCACAGCAACGTAGAACCCGCACCTCAACGAAAGATCCCGCACGCCTCAACGAAGATCCTGCTTACCGCGACCAAGATCTGATGCAGCCAAATAAATAGATAAATATTTAAAGAAATAGATTGCTTTAAAAGAAGATTAGACAGTAATCCTCCCTTCGGCAATGTCAATTTTCTTTTATACCCACTGATTGAATTCTTTATTCAGCTATCAATATTTTCAGTTCTAGGACTTCTTTTTCACATTATACACATACACATTTTTAATTCCAATACTTTGTTGAAGTTTCTATATTTTCTTCATTTTTGGATGTGATAATTATAATAATTTTAATGTTTCTATCTAATAATTCTAATGCTTCATAACCTGTGGATCTATTCTGTTGCTTAATTTTTCTCTTGGTTTTCAGTCATCTGGCCCTATTTTCTAGTGGGACCAATTACTTTTATTTAATTGATAGCAGGCAGAAGTTCATGGACAAATCACTTGATTTATTTGAAGCTGATCTAATTTTTGTTTGCTTTTGTGCTAGGTTGAACTCTTGTGGGGTCTCCACTGAAAGTATGGGGTATTAGCCAGTCACTCCTCCTTATTAGTCCTGAATTCCAGTTGTTGACTTCCCAGTTCTGTGTGACTGCCAGGTTCTATGTTTTGTTTTGAAGCCCTGAGCAGCTGTTTTCTGCTCAGTTTCTCTTAATGTAGCTTGAGTTCTTATTGTTGCTCTATGAGAGATTAAGACTGTTTTCTGCCCTTCGTTCTATTCTGAAATGAAAGTTTGAGCAAGTTATTTTAACTCTATAATTCTTGGCTTCCTTTTCTTAAATGGGAATGAATATAACCATTCAGAGGATATTTTAAATAACTTGTATGATTTCTTATGTAAAGGGCATTGCTGAGCACATTGTAAATGATTAATAAAGGGCAAAGGCTATGATTGCTAGTTTTGTTCATTAAAAAATAATAATAACAACTTACCACCACCACAATATTAGGCAGGCAAGCTAGACCGATGTAGTGTCTCAAAGATCACTTTCAATTCTGCCATTTATAGTCTTGGCTTTTGTATTGTCTTGTCAAGTCGGCCTTCTCCTGGCACCGAGGCCATCCCCCTCCAGCCTCCTGCATGCACTATAGGCAGGAAAGGGAAGTTGGCTGCAACAATGAGATGGCCAGTCCTATGTCAGGGAAGCTAACTTACCCAAAAATAATAAACAGACTTCTGCTCACGGCATTCTTACCAGAACTTTATACAAAACTGTAAAACCGTTGGAAAAGGTACCTTTTTATCTAGGTATATAGTCTGCCCAAACAAAATTTGTCCCACAAATTTACTCACACTTACCAAGCAAATCATTAAATTCTTACTATCTATTGTTTTATAAATTATGATGAGTCATGGTGGAGTAGATGGGGGGCACTGCATGACCCAGTACATTTAGGAATTATCTTGCCTGACAATGCTTTTAAAAAGCTGATAAAATGGTCAGAAAATTGTTGCAAAAATTATTCATGATTTTCTCACAAATTTTTTAGAAAATATATTTATTTTTGGTAAGATACTATAAATACAGAGGGCTACCACTCTTTAGGAGACATTGTGGGAAACTATATCATAGTTTATATATAATTATATATGTACTCATTTATGTAACTATATATAAACATAGAGAGAGATGATAAACTTTGCTATACAAAAGTCACATAGGTTGTATTTGCTCATTAATTTGAACATAAATTTTATATATCAGCAATGCAATGAATAAAACATTCATTGAAAAACTAGTGTTTTCAACACTGGGGCAGTAAGCAAAGAGGAAATTCAATGACATGAAAAATAATTTAAAAATAGCAGTAGTGGTTTGGTTTTCTAAAATCACAAATTCATAAAAGGAATGAACTTTCCAAAGTTTGAAGGCATTCATGTTAAATATATTATAAGGAACTTCAAGTTCTAACATTGAGGTATTTTATCCAGTACATTTTATGTTGTTTCTGTCTCTAAACATTATTTTGTCTATCCCCTCTTCTCTCTTAATACATCTCTTCTTATATATTTCTAGACCAATAAACACTGCAAAGGGACTGGTACTGACTTTGAGTTGATAACTGAGTTATTTTATTACACTGGTTTTAATGCCATTTTCAGATTACTTGCTTGGCTGATTATGAATCTTCTCATCCATTATTTAATTGAAAAAAAAACAACCCTTTCATCATTTCTTAAGTCTATAGCTTTAGAAAAAAATTTTTTTTTTAAATAAGGAGTAGTAAATATGTTTGAATGAAAAGGGATTAATTTCTGATATATTCCAGTATCAAATAACCCAGCCATATAAGCAGGACTTCCTTCAAAGGCATGCCTTAACTATTAAGCACAATTCTTTGTCTCTCCAACAGCCAGGGGTATATATACCAATACAGTAATTGAATCACTCTTTGTGGGAGGAATATATATTTGAGAAAAGTTTTTGCTCCTCTGGATGAGGTTGACCCTGGTTCAATTCCTTTTACCAAATATGTCTCCTTGTTAAATAACTGAAAGTTTTATTTCTTTCATATTATTTTACTGGAAAAATGGGACTTTTTAAATCTCTTACTATTTCTGAAAGTAAAAAAAATGAAAAATAATACAAAAAGAAGGCTCTTCCTTCATAGAGACAAAGAAGTCTTTCTAAAAAGAATTCTCTGAAAATCAGATTTTAGGAAAAGAACCTGATGAAAAGCATCACATAGAAGTTCCCACTCTTACCTTTGAAAGGACTCTGAATATGTGTCCATATAAAATCACAAAAACAATATAGTTTTAAAATTGGCAAATATGCAAGTAAAGTCACATGTCCATGTTTGCAGGGAAAAATGGAGGACAACTTTATATATTAAATTATCTTGAAAGTGGTGTTTTGAATTCCTAAAATTAATAGTATATAGTTTCCAGACACCCAGGCATGTTGTTATCCTTACTGGCAAGGTCTGGCATTGTTCTTTTATTCAGCACCCTGTCAGAAAGGAAAATTTTCAAGAATGGCTAAGGTTTATAATAATTTGAGTTCTACATTTTAAGAGAGTTTTGATTGTGCAATATAATCCTGATAAATTAAGAGGTTCACAAAGCAGAGGTAGAGTTTTATTTGTTTTAAAGTTTTGACTCAGAATATGTCTACTTCAGCCAACTTCTCTTTAACCTTTTTACTTAGGAAAACCTGGGGAGCAGGCAAATTTACCTGCACAGGCAGAGGATTCTGATATGACACTTGAGGAAAGTTAAGTAGACCAAGCTAAAAATGCACATTGAAAAAGTTTCATGATGTAAAATCTCATAGGAATCCCGTATTATCTTAGCTCTTTATCTTATGTCCGATCAGGAATGTCTGTTAGAAACTTTACCACTATCTGGTAGGATAGTGGTTCCACTATTAGTCTACTGATAGGCATTCAACTACCTTCATAAGAAACACCTGGGGAGCATTTTCAAAATCCAGATTCCTGGGTCCCACTGCAGAATGATTGTACTGGAATCTCAGGTAGATATAATATCTCAGGAAACCCCTATTTCAATCAACTTAAGTGACTGTGACAGTCATCCATTGTAGAATCCACTCCTTTAGGAGATATATATATATATTATATACATATATACACACAATAGAAAATTATCTATGAGAAGATTATAATTTTAGAAAAGATTCAATTCAAAATTTTTTCCTTTGAATTACTGAATTTAATAGATCATCATTTCATTTAAATATTTAGAATGAAACAATTTCATAACTGGTATACTACTTACAGTGTGGTAGTACTTTGTTGCCCAATTTAAGCATATCAGTTTTTATTATTTAACTTTCATTACTTACTTTTTCAAAGCACATAACAGAGAATTAATGGAAGACAACATGCAAATTAATACTCAATCCTACTGATCTGTTTGAAAAACACATAAAAGCGAGGATTAAAATGATCATTTTAAAAATAATAGATTTTTCTGATTGTCTCAGTGAAGTGCTTGATTTTACTCTCGAATACATTTATTTCAGCTAAGACATGCCATAACCTGGTAGAAAAGTAATGTTATTTCTGATTTACTGCTATCCATTTACTTTCAGGTCATGATAAAATGAATATATATATATATATATGGGAGATTTTTCGATTTGGAAAGTTATTTTCCATATAGTTTAGTTGAAATGTCATCTTAGCTTTAAAGGAAAAGAAAATAGAATGTTAATTTATTCAGCCAGAGATAATTCTGGTCACAGATTTTGGACTGTAGGGGCTACGGCTGATGATGATTCTGCCAGCCATTGCTCCGATTCCCATCTGCTAAAGGAATGATGGTATCTCTTGGAAAATCTAAGCATACTGTTTTAGCAGAACCTTGTTAAAAAAACCAAAAATATAATAATAGTAAAGAAAATCACAGATTCAGTGTGCAATAACCCATGTGAATATCCATTGCCATAAAATACTTTAAAAATATTTTAAAATTAGTTTTAAATTAATTTTAAAGAGCTAGATGTTTAAAGTCAGAAAATCGTAGACTAGATTTTTTACTGTCAATATAAACCAAAGAGCAAAATTAAAAGAAAAGATGTTACTAATAGCAAGCACAGAAAAGAACTCATAAAGCTCTGAAATGAATATTACCTTTAAAGGTAAGCAATCTGTTATTAGCTACCTAAAGTATTTTAGCAGCTACCTTAGATTCATTTTAGAATACCTTTAAAAATACTAACAATTATTAGAGACTGTGAAACTAAAACATGCCCCATTTTTGTGTTTATTTTATTCCACATCCCCATCCAGATTTTTAGTCTTCACTGCCTTGATTGCCTGAGAAGTCCCCATAATTCTTGCCATTCCTTCCCTAAAAGCTCTTAAAAGTGCAACCAGCATTTTTCTTAGAAATGTCAGATTCCCACAGTTTCCCAGCTCTCAGTATGGTATCATCCTGACTCTATCTTAACCTTGCTGTTAGGCCTCATTTGCATTTAGTATTTATATACATGAGGACAGTCATAAATCTCCACTTGGAGGTATGGAACAGGAAGGAAGAAAACAGTTACTCACTGGGTGCATGATGTGTGCTCGTCAGTATATGAGGTGATTTCACACACATTCAATCTACACTTCACAACTCAGGAAGGCCATACCTAAGAGTGTGGAAAAGCCATAAAGAGGTATGATCTATACATGTGGAATGAATATCACAGAGTCCTTTCGGATTAAGAAGAAATGTAAAAAGTGAGAAAATTGTAATCATCTCACAATATTAATTTCAGCAGGCAAATTTTCCATCTTTTTATGAATGCTATTTATGAAAATATTTTTAATAATGTGTAGAATACTTTTGGAATGTATGAACAAAAAAGCCAGGCTATTCAATTTTGGCTTCAATTTTAGAGAGTGCAATGCAAGGAGTGAGGCAAGTTTTCAGATTCCATTTCCAATGACTTTTTATTTTTCTAAAAATAATATTCTAGCATCACCACAGCCTCATCACCACACTCAATTCTTAGAGAAGTAGTCAAATAGTAAGACATTTTGAGAACATACCCCAACATATACATACATTTATGAATCATAAAAGTATTATTACACTAGTAGAATATGCACATTGTAATACATACACAAACTAGAACTTTTAAAAGAATGAGATGAAGTTTAAAGACAAAATATTAATAAAGGTGACTTCATGCTATCATTAATGTGATAGGCAGGTTTCTAAAGTCGCCCCCAAGTTTTCTGTACCTGATGTGACATACTGTATGGTCCCCTTCCCTTTTTTAATTTTGACCACACCATGCGACATGCGGGATCCTAGTTCCCCGACCAGGGATCGAACCCTTGCCCCCTGCAGTGGAAGGGCGGAGTCTTAACCATTGGACCGCCAGGGAAGTTCCCTTCCCTTAAGTGTAGGCAGAATCTGTGACTATGACAGAAATATCACTGCGGTGATTAGGTTACAAATCAGTTCACTTTGAATTAACCAAAAGGGAGATTATCCTGGGTGGGACTGGCTTAATGGGATGACACTTTAAAAGAAAACTGTCATGGAGACTTCCCTGGTTGTTTGGAGAAAGCAAATTGCCATATTGTAAACTGTCTATGGGCCCCATGGAAAAGACCTGCAAGCGATCTCTAGGAACTAAAAACAGTCTCTGGCCAACAGCTAGCATGAAAATGAGGACCTCACTCATGCAGTCACAAGGAAATGAAATCTGCCAACAATCAGTTATCGTCCAAGAAGATCCCAAGCCCCCAGATGAGAACTGCACCTTGAGACCTTCATGTCAGCCTGGAAACAGCTGAGCAGAGGCGTCTATATACATGTAGATAGACCCACATGGTTCCTGGGTCTAAGTAAATCTAACCTGAGTTATGGAGAAGTATCTACAACTTTACCCACGGAAACAAACCCCATTTCCTTGTCCTCCCCTTCTCTACTCTCACCACAGGACAGGAAGGAAACTGAGGCTCAGAGAGATTAATAATTTACTGAATAAAGAATACATAACATCAACTATTACATAAAGAACCTACTCTTCAGTAGCTTCCTATTTTAAAATGTTCTTTATATTTTATGTTTTCAGACATCTTTAAATAAAGATGTCTAACTAAATAGTTAGATATTGACATTGTGCTTTGAAGACTTATAATTCAAGTTCTTCAATCCTAGAAACATCTTGAGTGGTAAAGCAAATGAGTTTGTATGAAATACACCTGTTCCCTAAATACTTCAACCTCCTGGGTGGGAGTTATATCAGGAGAAACAGGCAAACTCTGTTCTGTGTCCTATATTGAGTCTATGCTGCCTAATTCAAGAGATCAACATTTTTAGGGTTATGCTATGGAATCTAGAAAATGCAAAAGTACACCACTATTGTATAGGTGGTTAAATCGTCATGTTTAAAACTTAAATAGAAGACAATACCTTGCAAATAACACATTTAAACCTAATATTTAGCAGTTTTTCTGGTAGATTTTATATGGCCCTTTTCTGAACTACTTCTGTGGTCTTGCAATATTTTTGCCACGTTGCAGGATAGAGGGTGTGTGTGTGTGTATGTGTGTGTGTCTGTCTGTCTGTATGTGTTTGTATGTGCAGGGTTTACCTTTAATAATAGAAAATAGCAGATTAAAGATACTCTATAAATCTGAAGCTAATTCAGGTGTAAGTAAAATATAATCTGATAGGTTTTTATTCCATGAGGAATATATTTTGTGAATAAAGAGTTTGAGAGCCACCAGTCTAATTCAAGGAAATTAAACTGTTCAATTTTTTATCCCTGCTGTTTTTTGAAAATATTGTCACTTAATCAGTCGTAAACTAGGCCATGGCAGAAATAGCATACATTACCAATTGCACTCTCATGAGAATTATGTCTCATTCTAGTCATGGCGTGATGAAAAACATGTTGTCTTAACACAATGCAAAAGGAACATTTTTTTCCTGTCAATTCTCATTTCCTATACCGCTTAAAATATAAAATATATATATTTATTATGCTTCGTCTCCTTTCCATGAATATAGCTCTCTGGAAAGTTGTAGGTCTCAAACCCATTCACGTGTTTTTTATGGTGAATGGATATAGATATGACAAACAACACTAAAGCACACATTTTATTTTATTTTTTTGATTATTTTTGTGGTAACTTCACAATGCAGGTAGGTCAAATAAAGCAGGTTTGTTAAATTTTAAAGTGTCTTCTTGCCGATGATTATATGGATGACTGTAATCAGGCTCAGTAAACAATTATTTTGATAGGACTTTATGCCTCAATGCAAAGAATCCACAGCAAAATCAATAAAGGCTCACGAAGTGCACTCAGAATTCCAATAGCGACAGAAATGTTCATTATTTGAGGACTTCATACAATTTTGTGACTTAGAGAAATTAAAATGCACTTAAGAACAGATGGTTTAACAAAATGGGGATGGGAGAAATTATAGTTTATAAATGAAATACATTACTGAGAATAATCAATTTTGTCTATAGTAAAGACATGACCTTCCAGTGCCATTACAAAAAGTCATACAGCATGAAACTCTCTGTGTCAGGGATAAGCAGGCTTTCTCCTTTATTATTTCTTTCTGTAACATAAGGGAGCCCCATACCAGCTGCATGTAGCATTACTTCATGGGTATATAACTGTATTTAAATCATTTATATATTACATTTTACAAATGTAATAGGAAAATGCGCTCTTATGCATCCACGGTTTAAGAGTTGAAACAGATGGTGAAAGGCTCAGTTTAAACTAATATGGCCATTAAAATAACTGATATTGCATGAATTCCTTGATATAACAGAAGTTTAGTTCACTATAAAATGGGCTTGTGACTTTCTGGAATATATTAAACATAATGTGTCTTTAGCAATAGTTCTTCTCCATGAGGAAATACACTTAGAATTTACTCATAAGAATTTTCAAACCTAAAATAATGCAGCCATTCATTCCATAAATATTTACTGAGCACCTGTTATTTTCAGGCACTGTGCTTAGTAATGAATTGCTTATAAAGATGAATAAGACATGGTCCCTGCCTTCAAGATGAGATCATGATCTGGTAGAGAAGATGGAGACAGATGATAGAAAACACTGACAAGAAATGAAGCATTTGGAGCACCTCTATTTGCAGTGACTTGGGTCTGTGGCATTTTCATACCCTCCGGAATCTAGACCTGCAATTCCAATAGTTGCAACAAACTGGCCATACAGCCAACTCTATTAGGTCAGGAGTTCAGCTGAGATATTTTGCCCTTTTTTGTAGAAAGTGACAACTGAGAAGAAATTAATAATCATGCATACACTATGTAGTTTTCATCAAAATGTGTAAAAAATAAGTTAAAAAATACAACACTGAGCATTCTTCTAAAAAATAAGAAAAACTTTTCACATATTGGAAATCTATATTAGTCAGTATTTTGCTTCGGATCTTATCTTACATGTTATCTTGCCTGGAGTAGATGATTTCTGTCGTATCTTTCAATGGTTTTACACTAGGTCTAAGTTTTGTTCAATTTTCTATAGTTCCTGACATACATCTGGAATTTCCTTTGCCTCTAGGCTTTTCTATATGCTATTGCCCTTGCCAAGGACAGTCCATCCCTAATACCCTTTTTGGACTTTGTCTTTGCAAGCTCCTATTTACCCATCAGGACTTAACTTAAAGATCAATTTTTCAGGCATATCTTCCCTGACCCATAAATTAAGTTAGATTCACCTGAAACATCTTCATCTTGAACTCTTTTCTTTTAAGAATGTTCATCTTACTTTGTTTTAATTCCTTGTTTAATATCCACCATGTGTAAGAAGAATACATACATAATAATTATGTGCTTAATGAATATAGCGAAAAAGAAAATGATCATATACTTTCCATCTTACATTAAGTAAAATACTACCTTATTTGGCTAATTTTCTCTTGTATCTGTATCTACTGTGACTATGGTCTGCAGACACTGATAGGTAGAAATGAATGCAAAAACATAAGGTTTAAAATGCATAATAAAATATTTTATTTAAATCAATACATTATAATCTTTCTTGTAATTAACTAATTATATCCAGTTCTTTATGCTATTTCAGAAATGTTTTTGTTACTTAAGAAATCAGCACCACAGAGTTAATGAGTTTTTAATTTAGCCCAGTCTCCTCTGGGCACTTTTTAAACTTGGTTTATCATCTAGTTTATTCACAGGTGTTGCCATACTGTATGGTATGACTGGGAAGTAGCTTTACATTATTTTTTCCTTGATACCTCATTGATGACTTTGAGCAAAGTTTACTAGGTAATTTGTAGAATATGGGGCAGTTTTACCACATAGAATATCATGCAGGGCTGCTGCTTGGTCTTCTGTTAATTTAATGAAACTCTCTAAAGTTAGAGGCAAAGAATCATTTGCAGTATTTATTTAGAACAAATAAGCAGTGGGAATAGAGAAAACTGCATCTGTACTTCTTAAAATGATTTTATATTGAAAACACTGAATATGGAAGTCATGATCATTCAAATATGTGCACCTGCTTATATTTGATTGTAACATCAGCCTTTCAAATAACCATCTATACTCTCAATATACACCTAATGCATTTGCACTAAAATTTTACTTTGATGATTGTCCATTCAAATTTCTGCAGATGTTCTTAGAGAAAATGTTTACGAAAATTAGCTCCTCAAGATCTTACCCTTCAAAATTTATAAAAGCAAAGTGAGCTGAGCCTATCTATCCAAATATATTCAGTTTTTTCCAAATAAGTACTTATTTGTTTACTCAATTCATTTCTCCACAAAGAGAATGTATCCTATAAAGTTTTTAATATGGAATTAACATTCATATAAAGAATAGTACTGCTCCCTTTATCTAAAAATAAGAATTAATTATTTATTGAGTACTAATACCATTTCACTCACTTTTGGCAAACAAATTTATGACCTTGATATAAGAGTCAGCTTACTATTCATACACGAATAATACACTGTATTTACACAATATATTGTACTATATAAAATGCTTTGATATCCACAATATTTTGTTGGCTCATCTAGCAACTCTTTGAGATAGGCAGTGGAATTACTGCTTACCTCTTATTGCAGGTGAACAACTGAGGCTCATAACATAAAATAATTTACCATAAGTCAAGTAGCTAGTGAATGATGGAGTCAAGGATCGGCTCTGGGTTTTCTGTATCAACGACCTAGGCTCTTTCTACTGAAAACATACTTTCATTTCTATATGATGTTAAGTATTTGGAAACTGACATAATTTCTACTTATTTCTATAAAATTCCAAGTTGTATAATTTTCACTAATCTGCAGAAATTTATGTAAATTTGCTAAATTGAATAAAAGGCATCAATAGTTTTCATATATTTTATTCACGTATAAGGACAACAAAGCTTTGCTATGGCTAATGCTTTTCGAGCTGATATAGAAAACTGGTCAATTCCCCCTAAATTCATTAATGCAACTACAGATTATATTTCTCATCATTCCTTGAAGCCCCACGTGACCAAAGACTAGCTTAGGGCCAGTGAAAGTAAATGAAAGCAACATGTTCAACTTCCCATCTATGTCCTTAAAGGAAAAGAAATATTCATTTTCTCCTCCCCAAAGACTTAGTGTGTCCATGTTGTGAGCGTCACAGTAGCTGTCTTAGACACAGAGAAGGAAGTTCCGTATTGAGGATGACAATATAACAGGACACAATGAAGCGGTATCACATGAGCCTTTGGGAAGAGTTTTGTACTGTATACTTTCACACCATAAAATAATTCTTGCATTTTATAATCAATGTTATATTTGACCTTTGTAATAACATTCTGAGTCTGTAATTTAAATTATACATATACATACACACATACATGTAATAATTCAAAGATAGAGTTAATTCATAATTTTATTTTTCTATAAGTTTTCTTGTATAATATATAAGTTAAATATATATTTTAAAAATAAATATGTATTTTCAGATAGATAATTTAATGATAAATAATAACTGAAAATAGCTTTCTATTTAATAAAGAAATGTTTATCTTTTCTACTATCAGCTTAAATAATGTTTCCAGGCTTCTTTGTAGCATTCGAGAAAAAGGGAAATAGTGTCTCTTAATTCAGAGAAATCTAAATGTACCATAGCTCTTGAGCCAAAACGTTACATGTAAAATTGGCAAAGCTCAAATTAATTTAAGTTACATAAAACATATCTTAGTTTGTTATTTAATCGGAATTAGCTATTGTCTTTCTCCACTTTATTAAACGTTGGAACCATAGAACCATTGTTCTATACTTGTAGTTCTTTTATTCACTAGCTATTCTCACTTCTATTTTCTAGCTATACAGTGACGTCTCAAATATATATGTACAGCCAAAAATTATTTCCTTAACTCAAAATTAATATACCCTATTGTCTACTTGGCACTTCCACTAAACATATTCAAAACTAAACTACTAAATCCCTCTCCCCCCAATTAAACCTACTACAAATACAACCTTCCTCATGGTAGCTGATGGTTACTCCATCCTTGTAGTTTTACTGTCCAAGAAACAAGCAGGCCCAAAACGTTGGAATTATATTCGATCCCCTTTTTCCTTCATATTGAACATTTTGTCTACCATAAAATCCCCTTAACTCTATTTTTAATTGAAGTATAGTTGATTTATAATATTATATTAGTTTCAAGTATATAAATAGTGATTCAATATTTTATAGATTATACCCAGTTTAAAGTTATTACCAAATAAAGGCATATTTCACTGTGCTGTACTATATATCATTTTGCTTATCTATTTTATACATAGTAGTTTGTATCTCTTAATCCCATACCCCTATCTTATCTCTATTTCAAATGTTTTTCCAGAATACAACCACTGAATTTTCATTTCTAGCATTGTGCCCAATAAGCCATCACATCTTCTTAAATTTCTTCTATAGTCTCATAACTTATCTCTCTGCTCCAACTGTCCCCACACCCATATATATGCATATTTTACATATATATAAAATTTTATATATATAAAAATTCAGGGGCCTGTGATGTCTTTCAAAAATGTAGGTTGCATTAGGTCAATTTCCTCTGTTCAAAACTCTACGATTGCCTCTCCCTTAAAATAAAAGTCCAAGTCCTTTAAATATCTTATCTGCAATGCCTTATATGAGTATAACCCCTGTTATTTTTCCAATATCCTCTTCTACAAATCTTCCCTGCCCTCAGTTCTAGCCACACTGGTTTCCTTGTTGTTTCATGGACACTCAGGCACATTCCCATCTTAGTGCCTTTACCCCAGCTTTTTCTCTGTCTGGTGTGCTTTTTCCCCAGATATCCATTTCATTACCTGCTTCACCTTGTCAAGTATTTGCTTGAACCTTATGCTTTCAATAAATAGCATTCTTAATACCATAATTCATCCCCAGTTTCCCATCTGCATTCCAGACCCTCCCCATCTTCCTTAGTTTCTTCTACCTATGATTATTCCCATAACAAATACCCTCTTCTTGCATAAATTTAATTATTTATTTTATCATTTATTGTCTCTCTCCTTTCTCTCCCTTATGGTCAGGGGATTTGTTTAGTTTCTGCCTGATGCTTCTCATGTGCCTCGGACACATGGGATCTGTCAAAAATATATTTATTGAAATACTAAATACCTGATGTATTTGAGTCATAGTACTATACATTTAAAGTATATAATATCAGTTAATCCTGTGGTAGGCAGCTTCTGAGATGCTGTCCAGTGATACCTGCTTCCTGATATTTACAGCCTGGGTAATCCTCCTCCTTAAGTGTAGAGTGGACTAGAGACTTTTTTTTTTTTACTTACTTACTTACTTACTTACTTATTTATTTATTTATTTATTTATTTATGGCTGTGTTGGGTCTTCGTTTCTGTGCGAGGGCTTTCTCTAGTTGCGGCAAGTGGGGGCCACTCTTCATCGCGGTGCGCGGGCCTTTCATTATCGCGGCCTCTCTTATTGCGGAGCACAGGCTCCAGACGCGCAGGCGCAGTAATTGTGGCTCACGGGCCCAGTTGCTCCGCGGCATGTGGGATCTTCCCAGACCAGGGCTCGAACCCGTGTCCCCTGCATTGGCAGGCAGATTCTCAACCACTGCGCCACCAGGGAAGCCCTCCTTGATGTATTAAGCTTCCCTGTTATGTGATACTTTGTGGAGAGGTACCCATGACAAGAAACTGAAGGAGTCCTCCGGCCAACAATCAGTAACTAAAACCTCAGAACAGTCAGCAAGGAACTGAATCCTGCCAACAGTCATGTGAGTGAGGTCAGAAACTATTTTTTCCAATTGAGCCTTGAGATGACTGCAGCCTCGTGAGAATGAAATGGCCCACCTGAGCAGCACCTGGATTCCTGACCCATAGACACTGTGAGATAATAAATGTTTTTATAAACTAGTAATCTTTGAGATTAATTGTTACACAAGAGTAGATTACTAAAATAGTCCTCAACATGAAACCATGTGTTTGTATAAAGACCAAATCCTCCTGCAGGAACTGTGGAAACAGAGTGTTTAGTTTTTCTTCCAATGTAAAATTTACATCTAGTGAAGGCATACCTCGGCTTTTAACCCACGTCAGTATAATGCCAACTCACATCTACAATGTCTTATATCTTTCTGCTAATCAGTCCTAAACATAAATCATAAAAGTTAAATATATGGTTTAAATTTTTAGTGTTCTATTAATTTTCTTATACTTGCCCACATATATAAATTATATAAAATATAAAATACTACTTAAACCTTAAATGCTAAGTTATATTACTTCCCTCTTTTCATAGTCCTTTAAAAATTCTAATGATGCTTTTCATTAGTGGTAAAACACTTAACACATGTAACCATATGCAAGCATGCTCCACCACTCCTTATTTTTAAATTATATTCTCTGTTTATGCCTGCCATTCAGATCAATTAATTGACTTTTGATGTCTCTTTATCATATAACAAAATTTTTACAAAGGAAAAAGACTTCAGATAAAACTTCTGAACAACAATTTAATAAGAATAACATTATGTAAATTATCACCTACCTCATAAAGTACATTTATAGTCTTAGAAAATTCAGTGATTTTTCAATTAAATATGGTGTTCCAGATATAAAACTAAACTTGAACAAAGAGATGTTGTTCTGTTTCCTGCTCTGACACTGAGAGATTAGCTAATCCAAAATCTTTGTGGACCTCTATTCCCTCATCAAATCAAGGAACATCTGGTTTCCATACACTTTGCTGCCCTTCCTAATACTAGTCCTATGGTTTTATAAAACAATGCAACTATGTTTAGAACTAACATCTCTGTAGGTTGTGAAATTCTAGAGTACATGGATAATTTCTCAATGTTTTTCCTAATGTTTAACATATCTAAATTATCAAAATTAAAAATAACTACTAGTTACTTGCCCTATCTCCATTTTGCCCTGCTTTCTTACTAATTAAACTCCAATTGAACTTCTCCAAAAAGTTACATGCCTACCTAAAGGACTATAATTTCCAGTCTAAAGATGACCAGTAGGTGTCTCCCAGGAAAGGTACTTAAATATTTAATTGACTCATGTAGGAATTGAACTCTTTGAGTCTTCTCTTTCTTTTTACTTCTCTGAAATTCAGATATGACAACAGGACTTTATCTTGGGTGACAGCTGAACTTGAGGAGGAAGGAATTTCATGCTAAGGATGATAGAGAAGTAAGATAGCCTATCCTCCACCCCTACTAAATGTGGACCTATCAGCCATGGCCAAATTTTTATAAGTGAGAGAGAAATGAATCTCTAAGTTGTTCATGTCATTTTCTTGCTTTTTCTTTTTATGAACTGAACCTATTTTAAATTGATACAGTATCTCTATCTACTTTAAATACCTTGGTGTCCAATACAGAAAATACACAGACCATTTAGACCTAATTCAATAGTCAAAGGGCATAATTTATATCATGTTATAAATGTTTGCAATTTTATAGTTTTTGCTTTTATGACAGATGTACTATCATAGTTATTGGAATAATGATGTATTAAAAACAACTTTATATCATTTTCATCCATATATTCATACCAAAATAATAACATAAATTTATTTCACTTTTCTTTCTCCACTTCTCTCCCTATATATATATATATACACATACATACACATATTTCATTTGTATTATTCTTAAATTCTTAGGAAGGGAAAAATTATTAAAATGACATGGAATTCTCACAAGACACTAAAGACAGCCAGAAAACAATGAAACAGCATCTTTCGAGTTCTGAATAAAAAGAACCATTTTTGCTCTACGTCCAACAAAACTATCTTTCAGAAATGAAGGAAAAATAAGGACAATCTCAGATAAGGAAAAACCAGAAGTATTTATTTCCAGCAAACCTAATCTAAAAGAGATGCTAAAGGAAATTCCTCAGGCTAAAGGAAAATAATACCAGAGAGAAATTTGAATCTTCAGGAAAGAAGGAAGAGCAACAGAAATGGTAAACATCTGGATAAAAATAAAAACAATTCTTCTACTACTAGGTTCTTTAAAATACATTTAACTGGTGAAAGGAAAAATCTGTCAGAATTTTCAATGTATACACATGTCATATTTATGACCACTAAAACACAGAAGATGATAGGGGAGGGTAATGTGACCTCTATGGTTGTAAGTCTTCTACATTTTACTTGAAGTAGTACATTATTAACTCCAGATAAACTGTGATAATTTAGGTATGCATATTGTAATTTCTAGAGGAAACACTGAAAAAAATACAAAGGTTTACAGCTAAAAAAACAATAAATTAGTTAAAATAATATATTAAATATATTCAAATAAGAAAAGAAGAAAGGCAAACAGAGGGATAAAATTAGAATACACACCGTACAAAATGTAGTATTTGAAATAACGCACCATAAAGTCTAGGCCCTTAAGATAATAAGTGAAGTGAGAAAATTTTGTAGGAAATAAAGAGAGCCACAGAATGGAAGGCTCAGTGCAGATGAGTGAGCCCTTAATGTGATATAGAAGACAGAAACTGAGTTGGGTAGATGGCAAATTATAGTGAGCAAACAGGATACTGTCTTTTATTTACTGTTATTCATAAGTATTGTAATTTATCTACTATTTCTGAAAATGCTATGAACCATAGCAATGTTTTTTCCAGATACTAGATTAACTAACTTAACATAATTGTGATATTTAGAATGACTATTTATGATATTAGCCAATTTTTAATATAGTGTTATACAATGTAAGCATTTGGCATATATTATTTCTTTTAAGTTACAAGAGTTTTTTTGTATTTTAACAGCATGTAGCAGAAATTGCTATAAAACATACTCTACTTCTGGGTAAAGTTTATTTAATGTTCTAATTTAAAAAAAAATATTTCCATTTGTGAAACTAATTATAGGAATGGGCTGGAATAAAGTGATGATCTCAGGAGCTTTTGCTTTTATACTTTCTCTTCCTTCTGTGTGTCTGCCTTCAGCAGTTATAGGCATCTTGAACTATAGTATTCTGGCTTCCTAGCAAATTGGATCACCAGGCCTATGAAAAGACTTAACACTGTTTATATAGAATTTTCAGTAAATTGGCTTAAGGCAAGTGCCTAAGGAGGTGTAGGGTCTTTAGCAACTATGTTCATGGGTGGTCAGAGGACTTTTTTGCCTTACTTCTGGGTTCACAGTTGTTTCTCAGACACCAAACGTTGTGGAAGTCTCACCTTCAGCTAAGTATGGTATTAAACTCAATTAAAATTCTATATTCATTCATGAAAGCTTGCATAAGGAAAATGAAGTTTTAACTTCTTTCATCCATTAATATGTTAATTTTTTCCATGTTTTATTATATAGCTAAATCTAATTGTAATAAAAATATTTTTCTTTCAGGTTACAAGTCCTAAGTGCCCTATTATAGTAATTTTAACATGATATACTCTGGAGGACATGGACCTTATAACAAATAATTTTAGTACAGATTAAGATTTTTGCAATTTCAAGTTCTATATTAGAAGTAATTTTTTTGTACAGTCTTTTTAAAATTTATTTATTTTTATGTATTTATTTTTGGCGGCGTTGGGTCTTCGTTGCTTTGCACAGGCTTTCCCTAGTTGTGGCGAGTGGGGGCTACTCTTCATTGCAGTGCGCAGGCTTCTCATGGTGGTGGCTTCTCTTGTGGAGAAAGAGCTCTAGGTGATCAGGCTTCAGTAGTTGTTGCACGCCGGCTCAGTAGTTGTGGCTCACGAGCTCTAGAGAGCAGGCTCAGTAGTTGTGGTGCACGGGCTTAGTTACTCCGCGGCATGTGGGATCATCCCAGACTAGGGCTTGAACCCATGTCCCCTGCATTGGCAGGTGGATTCTTAACCACTGCGCCACCAAGGAAGTCCCTTGTATAGTCCTGTAAAATGACCATTGCTTAGGGTACCCACAAATGTAAACTTTCAGTCACAAAATACTCAATTAAGATCCTAATTAAAAACAGAGAAAAAGTAATAATTGGAGGAAGATCTTTCAAATGAAACAAATCATACTATTGGAGAGTAGATAAGTAGCTATAACAGGGAGAAAGAGAGGGAAAAAGGAAGATGCTAGATATTAATAAATTTTTCATTTAAGTAGGAATGAAATACAGTCTCAAAGAAATCTGAGATGACACGTAAGAGACAATGACAAACTATGAGTAAATCAATACTGTAACCTTAATATTGACTACACCTCAACTTATTCTCAGAAAATAGGCAAAGGGTCAGGACTTAAAGAGAGTTGGACCCTTAATTTAGTGGCAATGTCCTAGAAAATGTTTCTTTTCCAGATAAAGCTAAAGGCTGCTGCTGTGATGACCTTGTGTCAGAAAATCAAACTCCCTAAGACTTAACACTCCACCTTCAGACAAACTTCCCTCAGTAGGGGACTAGTTATATACACTGTGGGATATTCATAAAATAAAATGCTATGCATTTCTTACAAGAGAAGTATTGCTTCTAATGTGTTTTTACAGAAAGATTTCTAGTAGTGTAAAATGACAGATTAGGTTCCTGAGTAGTGCTTATATTTTATAACCATTTTTGTGGAAAAAATCTGTTAATACATATCTAAAAAGAATCTGGAAAAGGAGTGAAAAAAAACCTCTTAGGATTTCAGATATAGATCTTTTGCTCATGCATACCATTTATTACTGGTACTTATTTTCCTAGTAGCTAAAATGACACTTCCACAAATAGATGGAGAAAACAATGTTACAACTAAGAAAATATTTTGAACCTGTCATAAAAAAAGAGACAAATTTGGAATAAGAAGTCCAAGAATCTTCCATTTACTGGCTTCAGAAGCACTGAGAAATTGTGTAAAGCAGTGTTAGGAGGATTAATTAAAATAACAGAATGGTCCTTAACAATATTATTTTTAAAAGATTAGAAATTCTGCTCACTACATCATTTATTATTGAACTCCATATTAAGAACTTCTAAATATGTTTCTGGTTTAATGAATAAAGTTTACTTTTAACAAGTAATTACAAGTGGGAGGAAATACTAGACATTTCAGACGTGACAATGGGCCTTTTCATACCGAGTGTACTCGAAGCATGATAGTTCACAAAATCTGTTTCAGGCTATGGAGAATTCATATAATAGGATCTACTGTGCAACAGAAACCAGAAATTTCTATCAATGGGTAAACTGAAAAACAAGATTGCACTATAGTTTTTCTTTTTTTTCCTTTGCTGCTATACAATTCCATACTCCCTCCTGATCTGCTCCCAAAGTCTCCCCAGGATAGACTTTAATAATGAGATCTCTTTCTTTAGCAAACAGAAAGTCAGGGACAGAAATGTTTAAGCCTCCCTCTTGACTGGAGGTAATTAAGTATCCAAATTATAAATACACATTCATGTCTGGGGAGGTTGAACTGCTTTTATGAACTGCACAAATGACAAAAGCTCACCATTTTTCTGAAGAAGATTCACACTCTGGCTAAACAGAATTTTTTTCTTTTATGAAAGCCCATTGTTTAATAGTAAACAGAGGTTTCCCACTGAGGCATATGAGGATATGGTCAGATTAATGTTGAATTCAAAATTATGCACATTTTATACCTTATCTCTGCACTTATACCAGACGTGAACTACTTCATTACTGTGGTTGTCTTTTCCTGTACTGTAGGAAGTAAATAAAAAGTTGGTTCTTTAATTTCTAACTAGTCAATAATTAAAATACAACATAAAAATAATGTGCTCAAAACACAAGTTAACTGATCAAACATCCAAAAAGAACATTAAAAATATAAATTAAAAGTTAGAGATTCAGCTTTTAATTGCATATATGTTACTATACATTTTGAAAATAATAAACCATATGAAAGGGATAGAATAACTTGAAAATTAAAATGAAACTCAAAGTCAGAATGCTTGTTTTCAAATCCTAGTAATCCTACTTACTTGCTGTGTAACCATTGATAAACTGCTAGGATGCTCAACATCACTAATCATTAGAGAAACGCAAATCAAAACTACATTGAGGTACCACCTCACATCAGTCAGAATGGTCATCATCAAAAAACCTACAAACAATAAATGCTACAGAGGGTGTGGAGGAAAGGTAACCTTCTTGCACTGTTGGTGGGAATGTAAATTGATACAGCCACTATGGAGAACAGTATGGAGGTTCCTTAAAAAACTAAAAATAGAACTACCATATGACCCAGCAATCCCACTACTGGGCTTATACCCTGAGAAAACCATAATTCAAAAAGAGTCATGTACCACAATGTTCACTGCAGCTCTATTTTACAATAGCCAGGACATGGAAGCAACCTAAGTGTCCATCGACAGATGAATGGATAAAGAAGATGTGGCACATATATACAATGGAATATTACTCAGCCATAAAAAGATACAAAATGGAGTAATTTGTAGTGAGGTGGATGGACCTAGAGACTGTCATACAGAGTGAAGGAAGTCAGAAAGAGAAAAACAAATACCGTATGCTAACACATATATATGGAATCTAAAAAAAAAAAAAAAGGTTCTGAAGAACCTAGGGGCAGGACAGGAATAAAGATGCAGATGTAGAGAACAGACTTGAGGACACGGGGAGGGGGAAGGGTAAACTGGGACTAAGTGAGAGCGTGGCATGGACATATATACACTACCAAATGTAAAATAGATAGCTAGTGGGAAGCAGCCACATAGCACAGGGAGATCAGCTTGGTGTTTTGTGTCCACATAAAGGGGTGGGATAGGGAAGGTGGGAGGGAGACGCAAGAGGGAGGGGATATGGGGATATATGTATACGTATAGCTGATTCACTTTGTAATACAGCAGAAACTAACACACCATTGTAAAGCAATTATACTCCAATAAAGATGTTAAAAAAAAAAACCCAAAACTTAGCTTCCTCAACTGAAAAATAGGAATAAAAGATTCACTGACTCCAAGGTTTTTTAGTGCTTAGTATAATCCTCAGGGCACAGTATGCATTCTATAAATCATTGCTAAATGGAATTTGGATACAGAATGATCACTTAAAAATAATTGTTTGGAGTACTGGAAACATAATAATTGACAAGGAATTTATATTTTCCTTCAAAGTGGATTCCAGTTTAAGGCACACAGAGAGTAATTTTGCATTATAACGATGTCTTGAAATCTTGCCATTTGCAACAACATGGATGGACCCTGAGGGTATTATGCTAAGTGAAATGAGTCAGATGGAGAAAGACAAATACCATATGATTTCACTCATAGGTAGAACATAAAACAACTAATTAAGAAACAAACAAAAGCAAAATAAATGAACAAACCAAACGAAGCAATAACAAACACATAGATACAGAGAACAGAGCAGTGGTTACCAGAGGGTAGGGGGTGGGGGTGGGGTGGTGGAGAGGGCAAAATGAGGAAAGGGGATCAACTATATGGTGATGAATGAAAAATAAATTTTTGGTGGTGAGCACGTTATAAGGTATACAAAAATAGAAATGTAATGTTGTACGCATGAAACTTATGCTATAAATCAATGCTACCTCAATTTAAGAAAGATTTAAACAATAAATAAATAAATAAATAAATAAAATTGATGTCTTACCATTATTATCACTAGACTATTTGGAAGTGTGATTTCAGATATATAATATATAAAAATAAATGTATATATAATTTGTTTATTATTATTAAATGTAAAACATGTTTATTAATACATAGTATATATCATGTCATATACATTATATATGATATATATAATAAATTGTTATTTATTAATTTGAAAAGATTTTATGGAAAGAAGGCATAATTGTGTGAGACAGAGTCTATATATCATTAAAAAGTATGCCATTTTTTTTCAATTCGTCTCTGGTCATATCATATATTTACTTAAATAATAAACATTATAAAATGTCTTCCATAATATATTGCTCAATGTCCCTATAAATATTCTATTTCAACAGAAAAGCAGCAGATAGGAAATGGAAGAACTGATATTTTGGGTACAACTTTTATGGGAATCTCTCTTCAATAGGCATGCTATAAATACAAATTGACACAAATAACTATGGTAAAGTTACTGTCATGATTTTTACACTATTGAACCATCATCATCTTCAGAAAGTTTTGGATAGTATCTATATACCAAGCATTTTAAATTACTTTCAATATGTCAACAAATTCAATTCTCACAAAGTATTATGGTTTTTTTACACTCATTTTGAAGAAACTGAGGAACAGGTATTGAAGTAATTTCCCAAAGTTATCCAGCTACCAAGTAATGAGAAAAAGAATTAAACCCATGGTGTCTGATTTAATTAATTTTAATTTAAAATAGAATGCTGAATTATTCCATAATAAATTATTTTCTAATCTTGCCCTAAAACTAAAATTTTAAAGTTTTGAAATCTCATATATTTGAAGGGCATGGGTGTACTATATACAATATCTGCACAGTGTCCTAGTTTAAAAAGTATAATTCTGTCTGAATGAATGAACAATGGTATTTTAAACAAATCTATAGTAAAATCAAATAGCCAACACTTTTTTAATCTCAAAAAATCTAATTCTACAAAACCTACAAAATTATGAAAAATTTACCATTCATCATTCAATAAACCTACTCTATATCAGCACCTATTCCATACATTTAGATACAGCAGTATATGAAAACAAAAATCCCCGTCCGTAAGAGCTTATGTAGAGAATGAGAGCCAGTCAATAAAAAGTAAACATAAGAAGCTAATTTTGAGGCATATGAGAAATTAATAAATGTCATAAAGAAAGAGCAGAGCGAGGTAAGTATTTGTAATACTACCTAATATGTTTAAGTCTTTAAAAAATAATCATGATCCTCCTTTGGGGGAAGAGAGTAGGGCTGGTGTGTATGTAAGGCGTTATGTCTGTGTGTGTGTTAACTACGTATTGCTATATAGAAGAGTTACGGCAGCCAAATTCTAATGAAATTCACATTGATTTGATTATCTTCTAAAAGGTCACATACTATGTTAACCTTAGTTTTTTTTCTATACTTTAAATATTTTGGGCAATAGCAACTATTGCCAAATCTGATTTAGATGATAAAAGGAAAGATTAGTGAATGACTACAGTGATACAGAAGATTCATAGTCTGTCGTGAGTAACCTCCAAGCAGTTAATGGCACCCTGAGTAAGTGAAATGATTTTGATTATTTGTATTTTTTAAGTTTCTTATTACACACACATACACACACACACACACACACACATCTTCTCTTTAGAGAACAAAATAAATCAACGTAAAGTTGTATTTTCACTCCAAAAGTATTGATAAGACATTACCAGATTTGATAAGGATATTTCTACTCCTACTTATAAGCATTAGAGCAAAACTATTCTGATTTTACATAAAATTTTAATCAGCTTCATGAAAATAGCAGTCTGCAAATATCCTTGAGTGAGAAAATTTATAAATGTTATCACATTCCAGGAAAAACCCTTCGAAAAGAGAATCCAAATGATTCTATAAATTCAGTATTTAATCCTCAGCAGATATTTCAGTTACAATATTTTCTACAATTATCGACTTGACAAAGTGAATACATCTCTTTTTTTAATTTCAAATAAACTCTTGGGATAAGCATAATCTCATAAAAATGATGATATAGTCAAAGGATTGGAATTTACTTAAGTATGATAATAATAATTTTCATTTTCTACCTTCTTGATTTGTACCTGTGTTCAGAAGAATTCCAAACTTATTTATTCTCAAGAAAGTATTGAGGAAGAAATGCACTGTTTGCAAATACAGAATTTTTCAGAGTGTTTTTTTATTTAGAAGGGATCAGATTTTCAAAACTCATTTTCTCAGATTCTTAGAGTCTATAGCTTTTTACTCATTTAGTTGCAAAGGACTGCAGAGATTAATGAAGAGGCTTGGTAAAATCATAGTCACATATGAAATCCGTATTTTGGTTATCTCCACAGAATATATAATTTTAGCTTATATTTATTTACCAGAACATGTACATTTGTGATGCTTATTTATTTTGCTAATTATACTTGTTTACGAATTTCAAAGGAGAAAAACTGGGCCAAATACTAACATTTCTTTCATGTATTCATTCATACATATACTGATACATAAAAGTTTAAGGCATTATGTCTACTTTGAGTAAGATGGAACAAAAAATTAGAATATGATTCCTCGTTAACAGAGGCTAAATTTTAATAAAGAAGATTTTATGCTAAAAAATACTGTTAAAAGCGTCATTTGATTACTGTGTGGTATTCATATTCTAAATAAAAAAATAAGATTCTTCAGGGAAGAATCAATAGGAGTTTTGGAGGCCAAGTATTATTAGAAGTACAGTTTAGCTAGAATGATATGTTGAGAGAAGAAAATTAAGGGTTTCAAGTGTGAAGGTAAGGACAATATACTTTATTCATTAGCCAACAGGGACTCATTTGCAGTTTCAAGAATGATTCTATCTATTATTTTCTGAATCATTCCACTCCTCCATTCTCATATGGAACTTCTTTATTTTAGGGACTTTAATCTTTAGCAGATGCTGTAAGTCTCCTGCTTGGTTTCATTTTTGTCTTGCTCATCCACACCTTTCTGGCCATTCTGCATGGTATCATGAGTGATCTCTATGGAATGTAAATCTAATCAATTCATTTCTGTGCTTAAAATTCTAAATAGTCTTTCCCTGCAAACAGAATACAATCCACTGTGTGTGGTCCTGTCTGCTCTTCTCAGCTCACCTCTCATTGCCATGCACTCTATACTTATAAACAAACAGACACCATGGTTTCATAAACACACCGTATCAGTATTCCTCAATAAGTTTGTCTTCAACACTTAAAAAGCCTTTCCACTCTACTTTCTCATTTACCTATTATACCAATTCTTCTTTCAAGGTTTGGTTAAAACTCGATTTCTTCTGAAAAACCTTTTCTAAACTTTCTCCTCATTTAAGAACAATTAGCAACTCATTTACATATACTACCACAGCACTTTCTTTACACTTCAAAAGTAAAATCTGTCATTTAATTGGTCATTTACTTGTCTGTTTCCCATACAGGACTGCTGATTTTTGTCTTGACTGTCACTGTACTCCCCAGTAATCTGTAGTTTCTAGATAGTAAATGCTCAATAAATGTTGAATGAATGAATAAAAAAGATAGAATAAAATATAACTGCTAGAAGCTTTTAGTGATAGAACTTAATATGAAATTGATGAGACGGAGGGATTACCTCCAAATTGTAGCCACACCGACTTATCTTCCATTTTCCTACCTTGATTTTCTTCTTTCAAAGGATTTTTTTCTTATACTATTGCTTTGCCTAGAACATTGTTTTCACTCTTATTGTGAATTAACTTCGGTTATTACTTCATGATGGCATCCATCTAATCCTATCCTTCCAAAATGTTCTTCAGCATTACACTAACTGGTTTAAATGACATTGCTAATGTTGCCCCAACACAAAGTCTTGCATTTTGAGAATCTCAAAAAATCTCTTGTTTTGAGAACAAGATTGACTAAAATATATTAAAGAACAAATGACCCAATTTAAAATCTGTGTCATGCCACTCTGAAGTCTATGCATAGGATATAAATACTTCATTCATTCATTCATTCATAAAACACTTACAGTAAGGGTCTGGATATGACAGCCACTGGAAATTTAACATTTAATAAGATATTTTACATGTCTGTAAGTGGCAAGTAGTTTGCAGTATAATATTTGAAGCAAAAAAGTAAATCATTAACATAATCATTGAAGACTCATTGCTTGGAATTTTCTTAAAACATTAATTTTTCAAACATTAAACATCAGATTAATTATTTAAATTTCCTAGGATAGCGCCTAGAACTGAGAATATTGCTTCCTATTCTTACTTGGTAAATAATTTATAACAAGAACTATGACAGAAGGATGGGGTACTTATATGTCACAGCCAGGCACTTCTCTCCCCGTAAGATGATCAGATAATGATTTCTTGAAAAATAGTTGGTGTCGGCTGGTTGGTTCCAGGGTTTAAGGGATCATTTTTCTTTGTAAAAGGGATCTGTTATCACAGGGACCAGAGCACTCTTGCTCCTAAGTAGTGTATTGTTAGATACTGACACACAATTCTTCCACTTTTTTTCAACTGTACATTCTTATAGATGTATTCTTCCCTTGAATAGATCCAGTTAGGTCTTATTCAGGCTTGGAAATTATTTTTTCCCAAAAGGTGACTTTCCATATCAGATTTCATCCTCTACATAGCTTGAACTCTCAAGAGGTGGTCTTTATATCTTATTGTTAAGTTTTTTTTTTTTTTTTTTAAGGATTTTCTTATTTATTTATTTATTTATTTTTGGCTGTGTTGGGTCTTCGGTTCGTGCGAGGGCTTTCTCCAGTTGCGGCAAGCGGGGGCCACTCTTCATCGCGGTGCGGGGACCGCTCTTCATCGCGGTGCGCGGGCCTTTCTCTATCGCGGCCCCTCCCGTCACGGGGCACAGGCTCCAGACGCGCAGGCTCAGCAATTGTGGCTCACGGGCCCAGCTGCTCCGTGGCATGTGGGATCTTCCCAGACCAGGGCTCGAACCCGTGTCCCCTGCATTAGCAGGCAGACTCTCAACCACTGCGCCACCAGGGAAGCCCCTATTGTTAAGTTTTGAAGTGGTTATTCACCTTTGCTCTCATGAACTTATCAAATTTACAAAACAATTATTTCTGAATTTTGATATCCAGAATTATATTCTTCTAGAGGTTCTGTATATGCCTAGAGCTGCCTACATTAATATGTGGCTGAGAAATATCTGAGGATTTTCTAGTTTCAAACTACCAAAGGGTAAATTTCAATAAATTAACATGTTTTGTCATTTTTAAGGTAATTTGATTTTTATGGCAGTTGAAATTACAAATACAATTACAAACAAAACAACAAAGAAAATCAAGATTCCTGTATTATTTTAAATATTATCCTTTCCTGAGTAGTTCCCTTTGAGATTAACTTTAGCTAAGTCAAACTTCTCTAATTTTACTAGGTAGGTAGATAGATAGATAGATAGATAGATAGATAGATAGATAGAGATCATTGTTTACATAAGCATTAAGACTAAACTTTACTTGTTTAAAATCATCAACTTCATTTATATAAAAATAAAAATATGTATATATATTTTTCTTTTGATTATGACTTTATTCTTTTATGATAAAAATCCCTTAGATAAACTTTTTTTTTTTCTTTTCTCTTTTTTCCCTTTAATTCTTTGTCCCATAGCACAGTGCCTGATATCTAGTAGACTCTTAATAATTACTTACTGAATGTGGAAGTGTATTGTCATGAGTTTATGACACTGGAAATTCAAATGAGAAATAAAATGTGATTAATTTCTTGGTTTTGCTACTGTGTTATCTTAATGAGGGGTTTATTAATTTTGTATGGACTAGTGCCTAAGCGTGCAGGCTCTGGAATTCAAATGCCTGGGTTCAGATCCAGTGCAATACTCTGCTGTGTCACCTGGGACAAAAACAAGTATATTTTGAATATTAAAATTATTTGTAAACTAGTGAAATCCATTAGGAGTGAACTCATTTGAAACAATATAATGCCTGCTTTAATTTATAATTCATAGGCTACAGGTTAAGAAAGACAGAATTAATTAATTGAAATCAGTGGTAACTTTAGAATGATGTAAATGTAATAATTCTACAAATTCCTAGTTTTTTTTCTCTCAAGATACCCAGTAGGTAAGCAAATTTTATTTATTTTAACTTTTTAAACATTTCGTTTCCAGAGACATGGCTTGGAAAGTTACAATAGTCTCCAGTCCTTTGGTTTTTCTCCTAATCATCATTCTATCCATGAGGAATCATGTCACCTCTCATTTGCATGTTACAACAACATTGCTTCCACACTTTTTGCAAATTTGAGCACCCTTTTTAACATTAAGAAATGCCACCTAGAGGGGTAGGATAGGGAGGGTGGGAGGGAGGGAGATGCAAGAGGGAAGAGATATGGGAACATATGTATATGTATAACTGATTCACTTTGTTATAAACCAGAAACTAACACACCATTGTAAAGCAATTATACTCCAATAAAGATGTTAAAAAAAAAAAAAAGAGAAATATCAAGGTCCACCACACCACACTAATGTAGCTATACTAGCTGCTGTAAATAGTAGAATAAAATTAGTAATACTTTAAAATGGAGGCTCTCTAAAACACTTTAAATTATGAATACTCGAAAATACCTTCATGGTATTAAAAGTATAAACGTTTTTAATATTTTAAAATTAGTAATATTATAAGATGCTTTTATTGTATTGATATTTTAGCAACAATTAATAAAAATATATATTTGAAAATTAGCAGCATCTGTACATATGGAACAAAATTTATTTAGGCACAGAAAACTTTGTTTGTCTTAATACTGCTTTATTGAGTTGTGTTTGACATACAATAAAATTTACTCATTGTAAGTATAAAATTGGCACATTTTGCTAATT